>NC_134710.1:30130609-30430609 GCF_043290135.1 Rhipicephalus microplus
CATAAATAATGCCGAACTTAACTATCTTAGAATGGCCTGAGGTGAGCGGCAAGATACCATTTACGGATCGGGGCTTGTACCGCCAACATTTACATGTATTCATCGTTACTCATATAAAAATACCCACAACAAGCATATTCAACATTAATTATCCGACGTTGTAACTTATCGGCGTTCTTTATCTCCTCAATTCTTAGAGATATGAATAATTTTTCTACCGAAAGTATGGCGAAGTTTAATTCTTTGAAGGTCATATTATTTCGTTTACGAGTGCTGTATTATGTATTTGTACAGCTCATTATTGTTATTATTATTAATATTGGATTTGTATGACATATAGGTTAGTTTATATTTACGGCTGTGAATTTGCTTGCACTGACACTACTAACCCTGCTTTATTTCAAAATTATAAAGATGTTGTAACACTCATATTTTCCCCCATTCTGTAATAGGCTGGAAAAAAAGCCTGACAATGTTGATGCACAAAAGTTTGATTCACATTCACCTCTGCTGATATGATTGGAGAGTGAAGCCATCAAACAGCGTCATAACTGATACTGCATAACAAAATAACTGCATGTCGGGCTACAGGAATGATGGATAAACGTAACAACGATTACCAAAACTTCAAGGACTACTAAACAGCCTCCTAACTATAAAAAACACAAGCACTTCATTATTTCCTACTATTTCCCGTTCTCGTGGCACAATTCATGACGTCGGAAGTTTGTTCCGGTGATCTCAGGATGAAATAAACTTTCGATTGGTTAACATGCAAGATATAACCGTTGTGAAATGTTTCATTCTATGCCTTGCTTTGTTGTGCAGTCGCATGCCCGTTCTGCCATGTATTGCCTGGCTGTCACGCGCAATGAACTGATTTCACTTTGTTTCCCGCGTTTGCAACTGCACAAGCAGAAATGGCAACGTGTACTCGAAAAGCACGAAATCGTAACTGGCTCAACGGCTAGTGTTTACATTCCACGCGTTTTATGAAGAAATTAGCATCGAAGAGCGCTTAAAGCGAAGGTGAAACAGAAACTACCATCTCGATTTTGAACTTGGGGCGCCTTCGATGCTCTGCCTAACCGAACGGGTGTCAACAACCATGAAACATATACAGGTGCAAGAGACGCCACCACTAAACAGAAAATGCGCTATGCCATGCCGCGGTGGTCTAGTGGCTAAGGTATACTGCTGACCCGCAGGTTGCCGGATCGAATACCGGCTGTGGTGGCTGCATTTCCGATGGAGGCGGAAATGCTGTAAGCCCATGTGGTCAGATTAGGGTGCACGTTAAAGAACCCCAGGTGGTCAAAATTTCCGGAGCCCTCCACTACGGCGTCTGTCGTAATCTTATGGTTGTTTTTGGACATTAAGCCATACAAATCAATCAATCATAGAATATGCGCTAGTCCTGCAACAATTCAAACACTGAACGACCCACGCGTGTAGTGTTGTCTATTGCAAACTCTTTTTGACCTCAGGCTCAGATACAAAGTTGTTTTTTTTTCACGATGGAATGCGTCAGCTGTTTGTTAGTACATTCACGAGGCTTGTGAACCCACAAGCCGCTTCCTGGTTTCTGCCCGCTATCTCGACCGCAGAAGGCTTCACACCCTCTACAGTGGCCGAGACAATACAGTTCGCTGCGTTGTACTCAGATGCATCGCAACGCGGCATACAAGGTAATCTAGGTAGCAGAGAACTCGAATGCTAATGTACGCACGAGAATTAATTGCGGGACTAAACCGCCCCCTATTCTCAACCGCTGCGCTGATCTAATTTGCGCCCCTAAGCAGCCTATTGAGAGTGACTCACTCGCACAATCGTACTCGCAGGATTAATTTACCGCCAGTGCCTGCTTTTTTAGGTTTTCCAACCAGACAATTGAATGCGCCACCTCTTATGCATAGTACGTGTTTCTCGTGAACGTGCTTATTGTGATTCCCCTAGAAAGCAAGGTTGAACAAAAGCTGTTCTTAATAATTAAAAAGTACAATATTTGTGCTCAATTTGCGTTTAAAATTTGGCTCTCGCCTTCGGCCAGTATATCAGCCCCATACAGCAGCCTTTTTTTTTGTCTCTGTTTGAACCGATCGTTAGAGGTCATCATTCATTGTCGTTGATCTTGCTCGAAATCGATACGTACCCCGGTGTAGTCAGCTTGAGCGAATCTGTAGAAACACTTTTTCGGACACAGCCAGGTGTACCGAGCTTTTCTATGAGTGAAATGGTCCATCGGCTACACGGTAACAAACAGCGTAGTGACTGACTACAAATGTCATTACTGGCACCACTAACAATTTTAAGGTGTGGTCTTTATTAGCTGATTAAGGCGCAGGTATCCTCCTTGGTTAACTGAGTAACAGCAAGCTTTTTCGTTTTGGGCGTAATTGAATGGTAATCCTCACGAACAGTGCATAAGCGTGTTCATTACGAATGCTTAAAATAATGTGGATGTGTTAATAAATAAACGGTAATGCGTGGGTTCAGCAACTTAATTAAATGGCACACGGCTCTTGCAGTGTGCGATATCAATGAACTAGCATATTGCATACGGCATCACGATTTCTTGTTCGAAGCATTATAAAAGCTTAAAGTACATGCACTGAACGCCTATTAATGACATTGCGTGTTAAACAAAGCAGCGGAATGGCGCATTAAATATCTCGCATTGTGTCACCGATTTTTTGCTGACGAGTCCTGTGTCGAAATTCTAGCCGCAGACGTCGAAAGGCTGCTCAAAATCACAGAACGCCGTCTCATTTGCACGATAATTTCTGTTAAATATAACCCACAAGGGGCGACAATATGTGATGCTGTGGCAATATGTAACATTTAGGATTCATCTGTTACCGGACAAGTCTGAACGGCAGTGACCGCTCAACTGGTGTGTGCAACTTAACCTCGTGCCTGAACACTACAGTTACATACACCTCTTCTAAAAGCAATAAAATAAGGTACTTTGAAACGTTTCGTGGCATCTGGCACTTTTTTTACGTCCAGTATTTCGAGGTGTACTTGAGGTAGAATACTGCAGGATTGGGCGTGTTGGTACGGCATCAATATGGGTGCAATTCAGCGCAACCAACAGGAGAGGACAGAAGAGAAGACACAGAGGAAGTTCCATTAATTTGATTTTTTTAAAAAGCATTCGCTTTTATACAGTTACACACTGTTACAACAGCCATGCGTAGAACACATTGATGTTGCACGAATTCGTCACGAGGACAAACCTAAATAAATATTTTCTTTGTGATTGAGTCGACAGAGGGGGGTACTTACATAATGAAAATTTGCCTATCTCGATGATGTCGCGTGTGGTGCGATCCCTGCATTTGGCGACAATCCTACAGCTTAATATATTGACCTACACCGACACGTGCTACGGTGAACGGACAGCCACCCCTGCTTTGATCGATCAACACTGTACAAATACACTTTCAACTTTTCTTTTAAACGACGTCTGGTCTGACCAATGTAATATTTACTATATGACAAGAACAGCTGATAACCTACTGTGAAATTCGGGTGCACGTTAAACTACCGCAGGTAGTCGAAAATTCCGTAGCCCTCCACTACGGCGTCTCTCGTAATCATATGGTGGTTTGGAACGTTAAAACCCACATATCTATGAACCTACTGTGAATTACTCTACTGGATTCCTGTAACATCACTTTGTTCCACGCATGGATGTTTTATCAGTGCGTAACTGAATAAAAGCAAAAGCTTTCGAAAAAATTAATTTTTGGAAGTTCAGCGCTCTGTGATCCCTGCTGTTTGTTTCGCTGATTTGCACTGACAATTACTTGAGGTAGTTGAACATACCACAACAAACTTGAGTGACGGTACAGAGGATGCGAAGCTTGTTGAGCGATGTGTATAAAATATAGGGTGCCTCCTGAATATAGGCAAAAAGCCTCTGCACTGAGAAGCAAGCGAGGCTGTGGAAAAATATCTTACTGAATTATCGGAGTTAATCAAGCCCGGGGTAGTATCCTCTCTTGGTAAGATGTTAAGCTTCACCCCCGCTTGCGTAGTTGCTCAGTGGTTAGCGTACTTGGCTCCGTGATGCGGTTGCCGCAGGTAGTAAGTACCTGAACCTAAGCATGGCGGTAACAGAGCTGGCGTGCTATGCAGAATGGCCCAAGTTTGGTGAAACTCGGGTTCTTTCCGAGCTCTGGTGAAATTCCTTTTTGAACGAGCCGTATATAGTACGAAAAGGTCAAATCAATCCCACAGCGCGCGCTGCGTGCCATTGGTTACGATGGAACGTGGCGTCACGTCAGAGGCGGTAGACAAAATTGTGCGGAGTCTTCAACCAGAGGCATCTTCTTTCATTTGTTTGTCGTTCGACTGAGTGCATAAGTGCACCCACGCAAGAAAAAGGTCATGAAAATTTCTTAACCAAATTTTGTGGAGGTACGGGCTGTTTTGGCTCATTTTCAAGCATTTAATGTCTGCACTATTATCCTTTAGAATACACAGAACCGCATCCTGAGAGAATATTTTCTGCCGAGTGCCTTACAACACAACTGCCAGAGCTAATCTCCGAGGCCCCGCGTATAATTATCATGGTTGGCCTGTACTACATTTTAGCGCGTTGTTCGGCCGGTGCCCACCCTCTCCGTTCTTTTTTTTTCATGGTGTGCAAGTTCCCAGAGCCCGTGCGCCCGGCTGACTAGCTAATTGACTGGACGGTATACCTAGCTAAATATGTCGACATGCCATGAGCAAGCTAATTAACATATCATAAAATACCGAGCTAATTATTATCATGTAGCTAACACAGCCCTAATTAGAAGCACGCTAATTAAAAAGAGCGAGTTAGCCCCTCGCTCCTACTTATCGCGCTGATTATGCGTATGATAATTAGCTGCACGCTACCTGGGATTGTTAATTAATCCTCAGTGAACTAATTCAGTGGTAATTTAAGTATTTAAAGTTAAAAAAGTAACTGTCATCATAAGTGAAGGCGAACAGACGTGGTGTTCACTCTTAAGCAGACCGCACAGACAGACTGAGCTCCTCCGATGGCCCTAGCTTTGCAAATAGTACAAGAGTGCTCACCAAAATTATTTTATCTGCCACGAGGCCACTGCTTATTGCTTACTGCATGACACGCTTGACAGTCACACCAGCAATGGGACAGTCACGAGTTCCATTCGGGCCTTCTTAGAATCAGCGAGCTTGTACCCGAGTTTGCACGTCAATCAGTTTGATCGACATTCGGCCGCGGCGAAGATCGGGTCTACCCGCCACGTTCGCTCTTGACGAGGAATACTGCTCACGCCGCAAGGCCAGCGAGCGGTGCGATTAATCTACGAGCTTAATCACATGGATTACATAGAATAAGCGGATTATGCACACAGACATGAAGAACGACAGCTTATATCATTAGGGGCCACAATGTCCCGCATTCGAAATCACCGCGCTCAGGGCCTACCACTCGCAGCATGAAGCAAGCGCCCCGATAGCATTTGCTGCGATAAATGTTACAGATCACTTGTTTGTGGAGAAGTTGTTTCTAGCGATTTGTCACTGCAGAAATATGCTCAGACGCGTAATGTTAGCAGCAGTAACCAGTCCATTTATTTATCTGTAATTTTCTATAGAAGTGAAACGAGCTGCAATTGAATGCTTCGTGTGCGTGCTTGTTGCCTTCGAGGGTGGAAATTTCGATGGTGCAGGTGGAAAGGAAGAACTTGCTCGAAAGAGAGCCCGAACTTACCCTGTTCCCCGTATGCTCCCCTGGTGTTCCCCAGTGTAGCATTGTTGGAACCTATTCTCTTCCTTTTATCTATTATTGATATTCATAGAATTTATGACGATTGTAAGTATATAATATATGCCGATGATTGTTCAGTACTTATTGAATGAAGAGACTTGGAGATTATAACAAAAAAAGGTAATACATTCTGTGTTAACTTGGAAACCAGTGTAGGTTAAATAGTCCTATTTTAAATTAATCAAAAACTAAATGTGTGTTGTTCCGTGCCCCCGGCATTTAGGAAAAATTGACGACTTTGTAACTCTCGGACCATTTCAAATAAAAATAGAGAAACAGATTAAGATTCTCGGTGTAATATTTTCAAAACATATGCCCTGTTTTGACCATGTAAAAGCTTTATTACCAAAATAAGCAGAGCAGCCGGCGTATTAAATCAGAACCGTCGAATTCTTCCTGTTAACATAAAATGATGTTATATTTCGCCCTTTTTAACTCTCACTTATATTATCGTACACTAATATGGAGAAAGACAACATTATCAAACTTACAGCAAATACTCTTGGTCTAAAAAAGCGCTTCGTTCAATAAAAAGCTCCTCAGATTTAGACCCTTTATTTCAAAAACATAAAACCACGAAGATTCCCAGCATATAAAAACACAGACTAGTATTAACGTACAAACTATTTGAAGCAATAGCAAATCTTAGAGCAAATAAAATTGCCTACCCTTTCAGGTATCACTCTCCATACCACGTTTCCTTCACGCGTACTCATTATGGAAAAGAAAAACTTGGCCGTGTACTCGCACTCACCCTAAATGATCTATGCCAAAAAAAAATGTTCATGTTTCAAACAGTACTAACAAAAACTCGCTGGATCTTTTTTTGTAAATGAACTTTTATATGAATGTATGGAACAACTGATGGTTATTTGGTAATTTTCGCAGTAGTTACTTAAGCAGTAGTTTCTTTCTCATGTATCTTTGGCAGTTCTTTATAACGCACGTTTTTTTCATTATATGCAGTTTTTTGTTGTTTAACTGTTTTGTTGTTTCATATTTTTTCTTTACAGCATTGTCGGTAATATCGTTCTGATACAGATATATTTCGTACTGTCACTGCTGCGTTACAGGGCACCACTAGTCAAGCTGCTCAAGTGCAGCTTTTTCTCTGATCTATTTTCGCATGAACATTACACTGTATTGGGCTTTGCGAAATGCGAAAATAAAATTTGGTCTGGGTTTCGATTTGGATTTGGACTTTGAAATACCCAAGAACACGCCTGTGGGAGGCGCGATGTTCAGTTTTGAATAAGACAGTGTGACACCTACGCTGGCGTTGCTGCTGCACTGTTGATGGGTCTGTTGAGTGGAAAACTAAAGACGACTCTTTACAGAAAACCAACAGACAGCCAAGAATGCCGATATTACGCTAGTCAGCACCCGCGACACTGCAAACAAGGGATCTTCGTCGGACATGCGAGACGTGTAAGAAGGATCCGAAGCGACGACGGTGACTACGTTCACCCCTTAAGCAAAGGAAACGCCAGTTTAATACTGGTGTCACACGGACACTTTCGAAAGGCCATCGAGTCAACGGCCGTCGAAATTCCCCAACTCCATCAATTCGATCGAGCTGTTGCGCTGTTACACGGCAGTTTTTAATGGTTGTTGAGTGGTTAAGGTATCTCTCGGTAAAATTGGGTGGCGCTGCAAATGTTTGGCTTCATTATCTAGTTTTCGTAAGTGAAATCATACGAATTAACCCTAAGGCCCACATGCGTCTGTTATTTTAGTATAAATATTTCAATAAATATGTATACATACTTAATAATGCATGTTATGTTTTTAGGTTGTTGAGTAATGAAAGTGCGGCGATGTTGTAACCGCATGAGCAGGTGTGGCTGCCGTGATGAGCAACCACGGAGCAGAAGTTCTATATGCGAAGGCTGCAATTGTTTTTTACATGGGTGTGACCAAGCAGCTTGATGCAAGCATTGAAGCGGCGAAGAAGGAAGCCGACGCCATCGAAGAACAGCTGCTGTTTCTAAACACTTTCATGACGACCATGGACGCGGTAATCGACATGTCTGACACATATTTTCTATTTTGTGTTGCACCTGGAGTCGAGTCCCTACATAGCCTGCCTGTCGCAGGGCCTCGACGATTTTGTCGTACACACTGGCGTTCCACTTTTGCCGTCGAAGATTCAGCAGCCGCTCCTACCACAAGTCGATGAGGAACGCCGTTTCTTGCTCACCTCAGAGTTGGCGTGGTGCTGGAGCAGTTTTTTTTTCTTTTTTCGCGGTCATGCGTCATCAATTTTGTACAAACCACACAAAAGCAGTAACTACACCAGGCTTACTGTTTCACACAGGTGCACACACAGGTGAAACTTACTGTTTCACACAGGTGAAACTTACTGTTTCACACAGGTGCACACACATAAAAAAATAATCCAGAACTTCACAACGCGGTGCGCAATGTGGTGGTGGAAACAAACTGGCCACGGCTACAGTGCCTAGATTATACATAGATTCAAGGCACTATACTACGGCGAGCCAGCATGTTGCTGGGAACGAGAGTGTGCGTTGTTTCCGCTTCCGTCGCTCAATAGTCATTGAAGTTTCAACTGAGGTGTGGGGTACTTCGTTGACTCGATGGACCGTTGACTTGATAGCCTTCTAAATCGTCCATGTGGCAGCTCGTTCTTGTCAATTCCGTCAGTGAACCATTGACTCAACGGCCTTCGAAACGCCCGTGTGACCTGGGTATAAAGAAATTATACCCTCAAGACGTTCTAAACGGTGTCTACAACGAAGCATGCAAACTAACCAGGAAATCAATTCTATCGAGCGCAACCCAACCTGCTGCCAGCCTTTAAAATCAAATATTCAAACCACTTCAAGACATAAGGAATATCCTCCAAGTATTGTCTCATACTGACAAGCAACGAGCGCTATGAAGATTTCCCTTAGTTCCAAAGGTCGTGTATCAGCACAATGGAAATTTCGAAGACATGTTAGTGCATGCAAAAGTAAACCCGCATTCTACTGCCCACATAACACGTTGCTCTCGTCCGAGATATACAAGACTTGAAAACACATTCGAGGTGCTGTTAAAAGCACCCTATAAGTAATTACATCATCATTAAAAATCTTGTTTTACCTGCACTCGTTTGAACGTTATCTACATGATCGAATGTTCATATTGTGACAAACGGTACATTGACGAAATGGGACAGCCTGTTATGTTAGATTTAGCAATCATCGTGTGTGCACTAAAAGGAAATTACTGAAAGCAGTGGCACAGTATTTTAATGCAGCAGGTCGCAAGTTTGACGATCTCACGCGTTACATAATTCAGTCAAACTTCCGGTCCCCAAGTGACAGAAAATGTCGTCATACTTTATTCAATACACTCCTAAGAGAGGCTCTCGAATCCATACGATGTAATGAAAACCACTGAGAGTTGAGCCCTTCTTTCAGGAATTTCTAACCCAGCATTGTTAATTGTGTTCTCCTCTCCCAAGCGTGATTCAGCGATACGTCACCCCCCTCGCCTCCGTTTTTCGTGATGGTGGCCCCTCTCCAGCACCTCCGCGTCCACAGTTGCACTCTCTCCTTCCTTTGTTTGCTTCGGAGAAATAGGGTAACCATCCATCCCGTGTTTTGCGGGATTCTTCCGAAGCTTCATGTATGGTGTCCCGAGTCCCGGGTCGGTACAACTATATGTCTTAAGTTTGTTCTGAACCACCCATGCAGAATTTTTTTTAATCTCATCCAACGCAGGGCCAACAAGCGCTTCAAGCTACAAAACACGAAGCTCGCACGAATCGCACGCACCAAGAAATGCTGCGACAGCTAGCGGTGGCTGTGAGGGGATTTGGCCGCATTAACCGAACTTCTGTGTCAAGTGCGACACCTTTCACGAGTACATTGTACAACTATAATAATTATCAGAATAGTTGCCAAAAGCACGTAACCAGCTGAATACCCTATTAAGATGCCGAAACAGTAAATTGATTAATTTGATCGATATGTGGGGTTTAACGGCGAAAAACCACCATTTGATTATGAGAGACACCGTAGTGGAGGGCTCCGGAAAATTCGACTACCTCGGGTTCTTTAACGTGCGCCCAAATCAGAGCACACGGGCCTACAGCATTTTCGCCTTCATCGAAAATTCAGCCGCTGCAGCTGGGATGCGATCCCGTGACCTGCGGTTCAGCAGCCGAGTACCTTAGCCACAAGACCACCACGGAGAGGCGCCATGACAGTAAAGAAAGAATACATTTGTCTCGAATATACTTCAAAAATGAAAACTGATTTTGATAGCTGCCTGTGTTAGTACCCCCTTCTCTCGTCCTCACTCGCTTCCTTGAAGAGTTGGTAGTCCTAGGTACCAATAACTTACACACTAGTGCCAAGAAAATCAGTTCTTGGCTTGAAGAATACAAGTCCACCTATCTAAAAGGTGGCTCGTCCGTACAGCCCCTGTTTACGGACTTTCTTCATCGCAAGCATTCATGTTCTGCTTTCTTCTATTCGTTGGGTGTATACCTTGTATGGCATTACTTAATGCCAAGGCCATGGTGCACTAGTGGTTGATATTCAGGAAAATTGGTGTTGCGCAAGATGGCTGTATGGCGAACATAAATTGAAGGTCTCAACTTGCAAATGATAATATTTGTGTCATGTACGGTATATTTTAAGTGACACTGTATATGTGTATTCGTGTGCTTCCAGCCATTTTGTCTGCTGGATATACACAAAATTTGCTATGGCATGATATGAGTGTGTTTAGAGCATAAATGAAAGGTCATGCATTGTATATACCACAAGATACGTGTCATTAGCTTTATATATACCAGGTTATAGATGTTTGCATGCATGACAAACATGTGATATGCTGTGAACTAGGCGACATGAAATGAATTACTCCATTTGCCTCAAAGACAAACAAGGCGATATATGCTGCTCTTTGCTGTCCATTTCAGATATTGCATTGGTTCCCAACAGTGCATGAGATCTGCCTTTTTTTTTCTTCGTGAAACTGTATGTTAAACAAAGGACATGGTAACAGCGATATGTTGTAAAAGAGTCATGGTTTCGCCAAAAGGGCGAAGCAATGAATGCGATAGCAACATATCCGAATATTTTACGAAGCAAGGCTAGAATTTTTAGAAGCAATATTAATTATAGTAAGCATGCGCTTGCTAAGTAGCCAAGTTTCCTGCGGCGCGGCCACAGTACATGACCAGGACAAGGCTCCTGCGTAGAGACGGCGTTGATATACAGAGTGAGGCTAGCAGTCAACTCATTTGGATCCGATCTCACGTAACTCTACGAAACGCTGGTGTAAGAGAATACGGCCACTCCATGTAGACTTTTGGCACTTTTTTTTTTTCATGTTGAGAGTGCAGCCCGCAGAAGCTCCCACCTGCTGTGGGGGAACAAGGCGCGCGCTTATCATAGCAGTGATAGCGCGGCAACCATAACCCCCTCCCCTCTCTGTTCTAAGGCGAAATGAGTGTGCGCAGAGGATACCGGCCGGAAAGGCGATGTTCGCTCCGCAGAAAGCGAAGGCTAGCGCATCCTTCCCCGTATATACAGGGTGTTTCAAGAAATGTGTCCACTATTATTTAAAAATTACCCAAAGGACGTATCTGCGTGCTACCTGTGGTGTTGCCTTATCCGTGGCATATGGCATATTTAGAGAAGTACAAACATCGTTTACAGCAGTACACAGGAATAAAAATAACTAACCGTATAAGCAGTAGAAATAGCCTATCAAGTCCAATGGGCGAATTAGAGTACTTACTACTAATAGCCCATAGCCGCTTTGAAATTTCCGAAAAGTGGCCACTGAAAATCACCGCGGAGCGATGCAATGATCCTAATTTAGTTGGAGAAACCGAAATCCACGCACCAAAGAGCGCATCTACCATTAACTTCGAAAATGCCCTCAATGACGACGCTGTTTCCCTTTGAAAGAGTTTTGGTAGCGTGAGGCGGAATACGGAAACAGGAAGGGATAAACTGAGAGGACAGAGCGCTACTAGAAACAACACGAAGCAACAACACGAAGCAACAACATGAAGCGACAACTATCGTCGACTGTTTTCCTCGCCGCTATCAACCGCCAATCTAGGCACTTCGTTTCGTGGTCGCTTATCGACGCTCCCTTATTCTTCTCCTCCAATGTGAGAAAAGCAGTGTCGTCATTCAGGGCGTTGTTGAAGTGAATGGTGATTGCGCTCTTTATTGCGTGGGTTCTAATTTTGACCGCTAAAATAGCCAGATTTAATCACTCCGCGGTGATTACCAGTGGCCACTTTTCGAAAATTTCAAAGAAGCTATGGACGATTCCTAGGAAGTACTTTAATTTGCCCAATGAACTAGCACGGCTATTTTCACTGGTTAAAAAGTTGATTGTTTTCATTTCTGTATATACAATTGTAATTATTATTTGTACACCCCTTAAGATGCTTTCTGCTACAGTAAAGGGAAAGCCGCCGATGGCATGCAGATGCCTGCTTTCTGTATTTTTTTTAAGAATATAGGACACATTCCTTAAAACACCCTGTACATAAATACATATACATATAAGTGAATGACGGCACTGGCGACGGCGATGGCGAAAGCCAGCCGAGACTGTCCATATAATTGCCAACGCAATAATAATGGTTGAATGAAGACAGCAAGATCACTCTATCCTAACCGCTGTAACAGTAAATCAGGCGACTTTGTAAAGTGGGCTTGCCCTCATAAATATTCTTGTTGTGAGAAAGCCAGCTTTTATAAATGTTCTTCCGCGTGCTACGTTCACGCCCCGCACACCAGCAACGCCTACCGATGGAGCCTTTGAGAGTCTGGCATCACATGCGGAATGAAGCTTACAATATGGATAAATACTACAAATACTAGTGCGTACTTTAACCACTTATTTCATACTTTCTTATTGTACGATGTTATTCGAGAAGTTTAAATTGTGCTTTATTGCAATGTAATCGATAAAGTTGAAAGCGGCTTGTGTGAGTGAAGCTTTAACATATGGCTGTGATTTGTGTAAAGTATAGCACCCTTAAAACCACGAGCATTTGCATGGTCTGGTGCCCGATGGCAATGAATGCTTGTACCACGCAATATTACTGTGGCATTACGTGTTGCAGTGTGAAGTCTATGTTCAGGACTCGTGTGCTTGTAAAGCATGAAAGTTATTTTCACTTCATTTACGAGCAGATACATTTATGTTTTTTTACTGTATTTCCAAGCAGACGCGCGGCTGCGTACTGATAGCGTTTGTAGTGTCATGTTTGTTGTGTATTATAACATAATTGTCTTGTCCATTCAACTGGAAATGAACACAAAAAAAAAGACACCTGACTGTGTGCTATAACTCCTGCTTGCCACACAAACGACCTGGGTTTGATCGTCACTCGGACCCGGAAGTTTTTTTATTCATTTTATTTGCATCTTTCTCGGTTTTTTGGTCTCAGAAAAGGTGATGAGTTTTCGTTGACAACCAACGACGCCGATGTCGACACCAGAATTTCTGCGAAACGAGCTATTTAACGCTATCGCGATAATAGACCGAGAACAGACTGGAACTGCCACCTAGAAGGGCACACCACCTGACTATTTTTTATGAAGGAAGCAAGAGATAGAGAAAAAGAAGATAGGAGGAAAGGAAAAGCATATAACATAGCAAGGTAAAAATTATTTGGTTACGGACAGAAAGAAGTAAAAACAGAAAAAGATGGAACTTTAGATTAGATACAGTATACAACAAGCCCCATATTCTTATGTACGCAGCTTTTATCATGACACACTTGAAGAGTTATACTTGAGCGAAAGTTCGCTTTGCTCGAAAGTTCGGTAGGTCCTGAAGTCTACCAGCGATGAGGCCTCAGTGTGTACTCTAAATACTAAAAGCCACACTTGTGAAATATTTATCCGACCCATAACAGAAATTAGTTGGCACATACGGTCGTAACAGTAGGGCCGACGACAATTGCCATCACGAAGAAAGAAGAAAAGAATGATAGACTCCCATCCCCCTCACCTCTTGCAATTCCATCGCCACAATATTTCGCTCAGAACAATGTTGGAGTTGTTTTACAGGTCGCTTGGCTGTCCTTGTTACTGTCCCGCCCATCGCAAGAGGCACAAGGAATGCCCCTAGGCACCCTCCACAGATGGCGTCGTGAAAACACCACGCCTGAGACTGCGTGCTCTGAAATTGTGAGGCAGCCTTGTGCAACCCTCTGCATACATACACTGGTACACATATTCTAAAGCAGCAGCATGAACATGGAAAATGCCAGGGGCTCTGCAAACACGGGGGAGGGGGGGAGAAGTAAAGAGTAGTTTTTTTTTTCAGTTCTGCGATTTTATCTCACTGCTCTGTGTTCATCCGTAAAAAAAAAAAAGAAAATCTGACAGCAATGACGCCCTTAGGGCAATTGTAGGCAAAGGCTGAAAAACGAGCAAAGAAAGCCACTGCTATGGCATCTACGTCACCAGCACTCAAAATCTTACAACGGGCCAACGTAGAAATGCCTCCTGACTCACACGAAGAGCTCTATTGATACGAACCAGAGTGGAATTCGAGAAACGTCCATTATGAATACGGAACGCGCCCACCAACCAGGAGCAAGGGAACAAACACGCATGCTACCTTTCTTTCTTTTTACTAAACGTAATCCAGATAGTCACTTGAGCATACAACTATTTTATCTACGTAAGAAAATTGTAGCCCAGTTGCGTTTCTAACTCTGACGTTTCTAAGTTCATAAGACTACTCTTATTACTGGTTTCCTGCAGATATCCAAGCTGCCAGAAATTCATTTTTCACATGCACAAAACGAGCCTTTAGGGCCGCATGCGCGCCATCACAGGAGGCATGATGCTTTTTTTTTCTTCCTGCTTTACGACAGCCGCCAGTCTTCAGGCTCCAAACTGATTTGATTGATTTATATGTAGGATTTAACGTCCTAAAGCCACCATATGATTATGAGAGATACCGAAGTAGAGGGCTCCGGAAATTTCGACCACCTGGGGTTATTTAACGTGCACCCAAAACTGAGCACACGGGCCTACAGCATTTTCGCCTCCATCGAAAATGCAGCCGCCACAGCCGAGATTCGATTCCGTGACCTGTGGATCAGCAGCCGAGTAACTTAGCCACTAGACCACCGCGGCGGTGACAGGCTCGAAGCGTTTACTATGAACAGTAGCGATATGACCCTCGGCACTAGCAACTTTTTACTTTTTTTTAATTTATTAGAAGGATAAAACGAAAGCGAAGGGAGGGGCAATGACGCAGTGTACTTTTAGCAGTGTATTCAGAGAAAAGCGAAAAGATTGAATGGTAAGTAGTGAAACAAAGAGGGCATGATATGCATATGCTCAACGACACTGGCGCAACATAAAGTCGTGCAGTGCAGCCTCACCCCCCCCCCCCCCCCCAGCTTGAACAACCTAAAATGGCAGCCCAGTTATGACTGCTCCGATTTCGCAAGCCAAAACCGATATACGATTACGAGGCATGTCAAAGTAAATGCCTCCAGATAAATTGAGGCCATCTGGGATTGTTCAACGTGAACATACATCAAAGCACACGGATGCTTCTCGCATTTCGCCTCCATTGAAATGCGTCTGCCGCGGCTGTGAGTCGAACCCGCGGTCTTCAGTCTGGTAGCTCACCATCTCTGTGCGCTTAACTACCACGTCGTGCGAATTGACAGCATAGTAATGAAGATAATTTTCTGGGCACCATTTTCCTTTTTGTATATATCATGTGCTTTACCAACTGGAACAAAAATACAATCTGACGCTCGTATTTAAACGCTTGTGGAATAACAGAAATCATATTATCACGCGTTTCATTTTGATGCATTCGGCCTTCATCTACACAGAGTTTGCAGCGCACCTCACAGACCACACCCCAATTTTTTAGAAGCTCCACGGCTGTTTTAATCATTTCGTTGCGGTTGTGCGCACGACGCCAATATTCCAGGTTAAGATCATGTGATTACCAGCGATAACACTCGAATCTTCGATAGCACACGTGTATTACTCTTTGTTCGATTATCGGCGGCCAACGCCCTGTTCACCGCTATCAGTGTGCAGTGTGTGTCCGGTGACCGATTCCTTCGTCAACATCATGACCCCACGGCGATATCTCAGTAGACAAATATGACAATGATTTTAGATAGATTTCGTTCATTTAAAAAAAAAACAGTTTTTCTTTTCTGTCACGTCTGCTTGTAGCCCCCGGGCCATATAGGTACTCAATATTGTTCAGGTAGTAGTAAACTTTGCAAAAGACGGCTGTTTAGTCAAGACCGAAAATTTCAGATTTTGCAAGCAAACATAACACACTGAAAGATCTACTAGCAAATATTTCAAGTCATAAAAAAAATGAACATGCCACATTAAACAATACAGGCACGTGACCCTACCACTTTGCCAGCATTTACAAAAAAGTGCATACTTCAAGTACGCATGTTGTTTAAAGCCATGTGTGATGCATCATTCACATCAACGTTGCAAAACTTTGTCTTATACTACTTACAAAATAGTAAAATGTGCATTCGGTGAGTAGTCACTAGGCTTTTTTCTGTATTAATATTTTCTTGCATTAGTGTTATGTGACAGCCTCCTGCTGTCACAGCAAATAAACACACAGCCGGAGTGGTCACTAAACTCGTCTCATTTTTTCCCTTTCTTTCCCCTCTGAACGCAATCTCACACCACGTGGTGCATAGCAAATGTGGTTAACTTAAATGCGCTTTATGCATGCATGGATATATTTTGAATAACTAATTTATGAAACAACCTGCACGAAGTTCACCAATATTTTTTACCAACAGCTGCAATCATCAAAGACGATTAGCAGTAAGCTACGTACACTAAAAGATAAACCTTTGCCGCTTCTTAAGCAAGAACTACTTGGTCTTCTCAAGCGTCACGTAAGTTTCACCCAAGTTCATTCAAACAACAACGTAGTACTGTGGTTTGCGTGGTAGAGAGAAGGCTGGAGGCTCACGGGAAAGTTGAGTGGCTTACTGTGGCTTTTGTGACACGGTGTTACGCGTTGTTCACTTTCAAGAGGAGTTGTTTTTCAATATTTTCGCCGCTGATTTTTCCACGTTTTCTCGTTAAGAGGTCCGCTGTTACAGCGAACACACTCTGCATGAGTGCGCTGGAGGTTAGGATGACATTTTAACACAGGACCACCGCAGCGCACCAGCTCATCGTTGCGCAGTGCTTCTATGCATTGTTTTGATGTCCTCAACAAATTGTCACCCATTGCTGTTGATAGCGCTCGGGTAACGCGTTACAAGTAAGGCTAAAGAGAAGGAAAAGAAAAGGGGCTGTGTAGTGATCTACCGTCAAACAGTAGCGGGCGCCCCTGTAGCAGTCGCACATTTTGCGGGATGAGACCTGCTGTAGAAGATCGGTAAAAAGTGATTGATTACCGTTAATAAATCAGAAAAAATGTCTTTCAATTACCCATGACGCTAGTTTGAAAAAAAAGTAATTTATTACATTACAAAAGCACAAAAAAATCACTGCATATCCACGGAGTGAACGACGATGAGTGGGGCGAAGCTTCAGAAGGTTCTGCCGGCAAACCTTAAATCCTTCATTCGTCCATCTGTCCATCCATCTGTCTGTCTGTTTGTCCGTCTGTTTGTTCATCTGTTTGTCCATCTGCCTGTCTGCCTGTTTGTCCGTCTGTTTGTCCGTCTGTGTGTCCATCCGTCTGTCCATCTATCTGTCCATTCGTCTGTCTGTCTGTCTGTCTGTCCTTCCGTCTGTCTGTCTGTCCGTCCATCCGTCTGTCCACCTGTCTGTCCGTCTGTTTGTCCATCCGTCTGTCCACCTGTCCGTCTGTCTGTCCGTCCATTCGTCTGTCCGTCTGTCTGTCCGTCCGTCTGTCTGTCTGCCCGTCCGTCTGTCCGTCCATCTGTCTGTCTGTATGCCTGTCTGTCTGTCCGTCCCTCTGTCTGTCTGTCTGTCTGTCTGTCTGTCTGTCTGTCTGTCTGTCTGTCTGTCTGTGTCTGTCTGCCCGTCTGTCCGTCCGTCAGTCCACCTGTCCGTTCCTCCGTCTGTTTGTCCATCCGTCAGTCCACCTGTCCGTCTGTCTGTGTGTCCATCTGTCTGTCCACCTGTCCGTCTGTCTGTCCGCCCATCCGTCTGTCCACCCGTCCGTCCGTCTGTCTGTCTGTCTGTCTGTCTGTCTGTCCGCCTGTCTGTCCGCCTGTCTGTCCGCCTGTCTGTCTGTCCGTCCGTCCGTCCGTCTGTCTGTCTGTCTGTCTGTCTGCCCGTCTGCCCGCCCGTCCGTCCGTCGGGCTGTCTGTCTGTCTGTCTGTCTGTCTGTCTGTCTGTCTGTCTGTCTGTCTGTCTGTCTGTCTGTCTGTCCATCGATCCATCCGTCCGTCCGCACCTGCTGAGTGAGTCATAGAACTAGGCTGCCACATACAAAGAGATATGCATGTACAGACCCATGGATTTAGGAGCTTCGCCGCTAAATGTAATAGATTATAAGATCTGATTCTTTGTAGCGCT
Organism: Rhipicephalus microplus; assembly: GCF_043290135.1. Taxonomy (NCBI): domain Eukaryota; kingdom Metazoa; phylum Arthropoda; class Arachnida; order Ixodida; family Ixodidae; genus Rhipicephalus; species Rhipicephalus microplus. Next base: position 30,148,922 of record NC_134710.1, read on the forward strand.
TTAAGTACAACTCTGATTAGATGACGTAGATGAAGCAGACAAAAAAACACATTTAGACCGGGTCCTTCTCATCAGGTAAACAGGTGACATTTCTTGTTATGTTTGCATCATGCATCTTGCGCGCACATGCGAATGCGATGACGAGCAGAGCCAACTGATGGTTCTGTCCTGTTTCCCCATGACGCAGCTACAAGGCTCTCGGCAGCAATGGACCGTGGCGGCCTGCCTTGCTGGGTGCTGCTTTGCGTCGTGTGCCTAGTGCAGGCGAGACCGCGCTTCTACGGTCTGGCTCCCATGAAGCCCAGGAGTCTCACGGTGAACATCTCAGTGAGCCGCACGATTCTTCCCTGGTCAGGGGTTCGACCAAACTGCGCCTGCTCAGGGCTCACGCTAAGTCTGCAATAACTAAGGCGGCAATGATATTCCCAAGCCCACGCCGCCGTCGTCTTGTTCAATTGAAGCGAGAAAACGGCACTCGCTATTGGATTGCATTTTAGACCCGAGAGATGCTCATCGCATATGGGCTGTCGACGTACCCTCCATTTTCTATCGAGCATGTCACTTATATATTAGTAATAATAATATAGTTAATTAATATAATATCTCAAAAGCACGACGTGATTACGAGGGACACTGTATAGAGAAGGGGCTCCGGAAATTTCGACGACCTGGGGTTCTTTAACGTGCACCTAAATCTAAGCGCACGGGTCTCAAGAATTTTTGCCTCACTTATGCATTACGGTTGCCTCTTTCACCCTTAAATCGTGGAGCCACATTTACAGTAAGGTGGGCGGAAGGCACTGAGATAATGGTACGTGATGATGCTTGCTTGGCTTCGAATTCCTCCAGGTGCTGCCTTACGTGCAGACGTTATACAAATGTGCCTCTTTACATGTGTCAATAAAACTTTATGTACTATATTTAATAACTGTTTGTGGTATCATGTGAAATACACATTTTCTTAAGCAATGCATAGCAATTGCATTGTTTTTTGGCAAATATTTTATTCTGAGAAACAGGAAGCAACAAGGGCAATACGAGGTCATGCTAATGATTGGGCCATCGAGGAGGAGGAGGAGGAAGCAACAAAAAGGGAGATGGCAGGGAGGTTAACCAGAAAGACATCCGGTTGGCTACCCTACACTGGGGGATTAGGGAAGGGGACAAGAAAGACGAGAAAGAGGGAAGAGAGGGAAAAGTAAAAAAAAGGTGGGGGAGAGACTGACAGTAATTTCACTGCAGCGTGTAGACCTCTACCGCATGTCAGAGGCGTTCACTCAAGCCTGTCTTTCTCAGGAAACACAGCAGGGCTTTCACTGCCTTGTGGGCTGTCGAGGCATGTGGACGTTGCTGTAATAGCACCTGCACAGAAAGAGGCCGATCATCCAGTCGCCGCATTGCGTTGGCAAGTACTTGTCTATCTGAGGCAAATCGAGGACAATGGCACAGCAGGTGTTCGATATTTTCGTCGGTGCCGCAAACATCGCACGCCGCACTGTCAGTAATTCCGATTAACGTGGTATAAGCTTTCGTAAAAGCAACTCCCAGCCAAAGGCGATAGAGAAGCGAAGCTGCACGTCGATGTAGGCCGGGTGGAGGCCGGAGTTGTAGTGAAGGGTCGAGCTCGTGCAGTTTTGTACGTCGTATGCTTGATGTGTTCCACTCAGTCAGTGTGAGACTGTGGGCCAGTTGACGAATCTGCCTCGCCGCATCCGCTCTTGAAAGCGGAATTTGAACGCTGTTCGCTTCTTTATGTGATGTGCGAGCAGCATGATCTGCAGAATCATTGCCGCCTATACCACTATGCCCAGGTAACCACTGAAAGACGATGTCATGGCCTTTTTGTATTAAAAGGTGGTGAAGTTTCACGGTTTGGTAGGTCAACTGGTCGTGGCATCCGCGTCGGAGAACTGATATCAGGCACTGTAACGCTGGTTTTGAGTCAGAAAACACAGCCCATTTACCTGGTCTTTCTTCTGAATTGATATGTTCCAGTGCATTGCGCAAAGCCTCGAGTTCTGCCGTCGTTGAAGTTGTCACATGTGAAGTCTTAAAACACCGAGTTACCCCTTGTGATGGTATAACCACTGCTCCACCTGAACTAGACAGCGTAGTAGAGCCATCCGTGTAAATGTGCACGTGGTTACTGTAGTTTTGTTCCTGTAGGAATAGACTCAGTTGTTTCAGGGCATATGTCGGTAAGTCCGATTTTCTCCTTATTCCTGGAATCACTAAGTGAACTCGCGGCCGGCTCAAGCTCCAAGGAGGAAGCAGTTGCTTTGATGCAGGTGCGTATGTCTCAGCAAACGATGAGCGATGCTTGTAGACAATAGTGCCGTATGTCGTGCGAGGCCTTTCAGCAGCTAGGCTCGCCAGGTGGTGAGAAGGGGTCCTGGCATAATGCCTGAGGTGCATGCGCATTGTCTCGGTAATAATATGCGTATTTATCGAGTGATCTTGAGCGATGGCAGTGGTTTCAGCCGTTGAAGCATTGCGGAGTAATCCAAGGCATACCTTAAGGGCTTGGGCTTGAATGCTCTGAATTGCGCGCAAGTTGGTCTTGCCGGTGTTAGATATTGCAGGTAAGCTGTACCGTAAGAATCCGATAAACAGCACTCTGTACAGTTGTAGCATGGATGGTATGGGCACTCCCCAATTCTTTCCTGCAAGGAATTTGAACATGTGGCATGTTGCGATCAGCCGCTTCTTCACATAGTTCACGTGTGGAGTCCACGACAGGTTTATATCTATTATGACTCCCAAGAACCTGTGGCTTCTGCTGAACGATATGTATTCTTCATTAATCGATATACTGTAAGCAGACATTGGTTTCCGCGTGAGCGCTACCACTGCACATTTTCCACAGGACACCTCGAGGCCTTGTTTACGAAGATAGCATGATGTCGTTGTAGCAGCCTTCTGAAGGCAGGCGCGTAGCTGAGGCCTTGTCACACCTGATGTCCAAATGCAGATGTCATCAGCATAGACAGAAAGTTCTACAGTGCTAGGTAGCTGCTCGACTAGACCAATCAGAGTTAGGTTGAAAAGGGTAGGGCTTAGCACTCCTCCCTGAGGAACTCCTCGGCTGCTGTAATAATCAGGTGTTGGGCCATTCGCAGTCATCACGTAAAATGATCTCAGCTGTAAGTAGCTGTACACCCACATATATATCTTGCCACCAAGACCTATTGTTTCCAAAGCACTTAGGATGGCTTCATGGGTGACATTGTCGTAAGCCCCCTTAAGGTCTAGAAACAGGGCGGCGCACAGTCTCTTACAGGCTTTCTGGTGTTGAACATATGTCACCAGATCAACAACGTTGTCGATTGACGAATGGACGCGTCTGAATCCGGTCATGGATACTGGATAGATTTCGCAGTGCTCTAAATACCACTCCATTCGTGTTAGAATCATTTGTTCCATCGTTTTTCCCACACAACTGGCAAGTGCGATAGGACGGTATGAGGCAATATCCAAAGGAGATTTACCAGCCTTTAGATGTGGAATGAGACGACTTGACTTCCATGCCTGGGGAACCGTACCAGTCTGCGAGGAGTCGTTGTATAGGCGTAAGAGTGCCTTCCGAGCTTCGTCTCCAAGATTACAAAGGGCACGATAGGTAATGCCGTCAGGTCCGGGTGCTGAAGAACGTCTGCACAGAGCCAGTGCCGCCTCTAGCTCATCCATGGAAAACTGGCATTCCATACGGGGATCACGTGAGGGTCGTGGGTTGTCAAATGTTCCCGTTCTTGATACTGTGAAATTGGAATCACCGGCAATTCTTCTACAGAAAGATTCTGCGACGTCTATCTCTCTGCATCGAAGGTGAAGTGCCAGAGATGTAAACGGGTGTCGCTGACCCAAGGTTGTGCTAAGACCCCGGACAGGTCGCCATATCAGTGATAGGGGCTTTCGTGGATCCAACGACTCGCAAAAGGATGTCCAACGTCGCCTAGCCAGTTTATCCATGTGCCGCTGCATTTTCTTTTGAATGCGTCTAGCCAGCCTCCAATCATCCATGCACTTTGTCCGTCGGTACCTTCGTTCTGCACGACGGCGTACTGCGCGAAGTTTCTCAAGCTCGATGTCGAAATCGGCGCACTTGTGACTAGTCAAATGTGTATGCGTAGTATTCTGCAGGACATCCTTTATCGAGTCCTCTAGGTTATATGATGAGCCGTCGGTACAGCAGTCTTCCATTAACATTTTGAATTTCGGCCAATCGGTGTACTTGAGGCCTCTTGAGGACTTGGAGCTGGTGAAACCTTCTATACACAGGTAAGTTGGTATATGGTCGCTGCCCCGCACTTCCAGATCCGAAAACCAGTGCACTTTCCTAGTAAGTGAGCGAGAAATCAATGTAAGGTCCAGGCAGCTGCTATAGGCTGATCCGCATAAATATGTAGGGCTTCCATCGTTACAAACGCAGAGTTCGTACTCCGAGGCTAAGGACACCAATTTTCTTCCTCTATAGTTGTCCCTGGAGCTTCCCCATAGAAAATGGTGGGCATTGAAGTCGCCAGTGATCACCCATGGCCTTGGAGTCGATGTCAGAATACCGCGTAAGCGCTGGCAGTCAAGGCGGCTTGATGGAGATAAGTAAGCTCCGATAATCGTGAAAGCAACTTTATCCTTTTTCACAGTAAGGCACACATACTGATTCCCTTCATCAGGCGAGACTCTGTGGTGAACATAAGTGGTGAACGTAAGTGAGGTCATGGCGCATGAATACAATAACTTTGCTGCAGTCTCTGTGAGTGGAGGACATAAAGCACTCATATCCTGACAGCTTGATTGAAGCACACAGATTGGGTTCACAAATCACGATAATGGGGAAGCGGTTCACAAATACAAACTGTCTAAAGTCAGACATGCGCGACTTCAGTCCTCTGGCGTTCCACTGAAAGACAGATGCATTCTTGACTTCCGTTCGAAACGACGGTGCCTCGCTGGCCAGGGTTTTACCTCACAGCTGCAAGCACCGGACTCAAGGTGTCCAGCACATGCAGTGCGGTCTGCGCAGCCGTAGTCTTCATATTACTCAGTAGGACACGCATGGTACTCATCAGCGATTGCAGCAAGCTTATCACTTGATCTTCATTCATCGCATCACTGGTTTGAGGGGTCGTCGAGGGCGGCGGGATTTGATGCAGCTCCGAAGTAGGTTGACTTCGTGGAAGAGAGGGCCACTGATCGGAAGATGCGACTGCTGTCCCTTTCTTCTGTTTGGCAGTATCCGTCTTCAGTGAGCTCGGTGTTTGTGGGTCAGCCTCTTTGATAGAGGATGACGTCTCTCTATCGGTAGAGCCGTTTTTCCGTGATGGTCTTCGCCCACGACGCCGTCGTCGGCGTAGAGTAGCGGCAGCTTCCCTGTGCGTTGAATTGTCCCGCACCATACGCCTGAGTATCGCGATTGGGCCATCGAAGTTTCTACAGACCTTGGCACCTTACAGCAGCCCCGTGAGGGCATGGGTCGCATTCGACCCGCAGTGATTTTTGAATAAATAAATAAATAAATAAATAAATTGTTATTAAACAATCTATTGCTTATTTGAATAATATACCATTGTGTCACTGCGTATGCCGATTTTCATACAGACACGATCGTCAGGGGGGGGGGGCATTTGGGCAATTTGGGTATGCATGATGAAACTGTATTGCGCATATGACGACATCGACACAGGAGAAGATACTACGATAAAGAGCGTGCTACTTATAACTGATTTAGTGACAGGAAAAGATATATGTACTTATACATGAGATGAAGCAAACTCAGACAAATAATAGGCTCAAGAAATAATCGAAGCCATGGCAATGAAACAGGCAATGGATGTGTCAGCATGCGTCCCCCGGCTTCATCTGACAGGGAAATGAATTATCTTGCCTCCAGTGCGCACTGACTGAGCGCGCACCGCTTCATCTCATCTATAAACGCATGTATCCATACCAGCCAATAAATCAATTGCAAGTGACCCTCTGTTTGTTTTGGTCATTTCTTAACTGTCCGTGTCGCAATTCGCGCAATACTATTTCATCGATACTATTGCCCGTGTATAAATATTACTGAGTCAATGAGTCAGTAAACGCATAGTATACAAGTTGTATGTGTCAAATGAAGAGTTACGAATAAAAATACATGTTATTTCAAGCAGTTTTAACCGATTTTCGCTCCCTTTGAAATCGTCGCCAAGTTCTGTGCACACGTACCTTATAGACTAGTAGCCTTTCCACCTACTTTATGAGAAATAAAAAACAATGTTTTACTATTCTTGATAAGCCATTACATACTGCATATACTATATAAAACTCTCTTCAAAGAAACGCATTTACTCTCTTTCGGGGACCATTCTAACGTATTTACTCGATTGTAGCGCGACCACATTTGTAACGCGACGGATGACTATTCATCGCGTCCAGGAAGCTATATCGTTATTCGATTTTAACGCAAGGGTGGACATTGAGTAGCGAAAAACTTCATAAAAAAACTCACTTTGCATTTGAGTGGCACTCTCCTCGGAGAGTCCTGGCAAGCTTGATTGATTGATATGTGGAACTTAACGTCCCTAAACCACCATATGATTATGAGAGACGCCGTAGTGCAGCGCTCCGGAAATTTCGACCACCTAGGGTTCTTTAACGTGCACCCAAATCTGAGCACACAAACCTACAACATTTTCGCCTCCATCGAAAATGCAGCTGCCGCAGCTGGGATTCGACCCGCCACCTGCGGGTCAGCAGACGAGTACCTTAGCTACTAGACCACCGTGGCGGGGCGAGTCCTGGCAAGCTTGACTCATGCAGAGATAACTTAAAAGGAGGATATACGTATATATGGCAAGTCATGAGTTCCCGAAAAAGAGTAGCAGCTGTTTTATTTTTTTTCTTAGTGCGTAGAACTTCAAGTATGTTGTATCTTGTACTCAAAGTACTGGAAAAACTGTCGAGAATGACGTACGTTGCAAGGTGATGTCACAGTGTGGTCACCGGACGTGATGAGGCGACGCCATTCGTAGCTGAAACATCGCGTCACCAATCTATTCCTGTGGGTTCTTTCTTATACATGTGCTTACTACACAGTCACGTTCGAAATACGACTCAGTTTGTCCCACGTCTGTTTGAATTACTGGTCATGGCAGCTCATCCAGGCGACATCGAGCCTGTGATCTGCCACGTGCACTCCCGTCGCATTTAATTATTATTAATCGGTTGACTGATACTTCCCAAAACCTCTATCTGATTATGAGGGACGCCAGAATGTAGACTCCGGAAATTTAAACTTTTTGGGGTTATTTACCATGCACCTAAATCTCAGTGTACACGGGCCTCAAAATTTCGCTTCTATGCAAAATGTGGCCGCCATGGTCGGAATTCAATCCCGCGGTATTCGGTTCAGCAGTAGAACGCCACTAGACCAACGCGGTGGGTAATCACATCTAACAGGTTCGATGTGAGCAATCGGCCAAGGTAATAAACGCCAGCCATTAGATGTTTTCTCTTTGGGTGGTCCTGCGTAAAAGTCGAAGCGCGTAAAGTGGGCTAGGCGCATGTATTCGAGACAGAAATGACGCAGTATAACCTGGAGATCAAGTGGTCCCGATGAGAGGCTGTGCGCTGGCCGCATGATAAATGAATGGGGTCACTATCGCCGCCGCAGCTGCTCTCCAAGAGAATCGGGGCATCGACTCGGAAGAGCTCGGCGTATAGATATATTTGTGAGCGTAAACACGCTTGGAAATATAGCGTTTCTTGCTTAAAGATTAATTAAACCACCTTGCATTAAGAAAAAAAAAAGAAACGAGATTCAGATTGCATATAGTTTTCACTTCACAGCAGTGAATTCATTTTCGCGAAAAAGGCTTGTCTGGTTGCGTATCTTAAAGCATCTGTGGTAAACGCGGGGATGCATCTCCAACTGCTACTGCGTGCACACCTACCTTAGCTGGACAGGGTTTCCATCGGCAAATGTTTAGTGTCCGGGGAGTGCTCACTTCAGTTTTCTGTCGGCGGCGTCATGCGCCCCGTGTCACTTTCATTGCAGGAACTCGATCCACTGCTCTTTGAGGTTTTTACGAGAGTAAACCAATGCGATGATTCGGGCGTGGCTCGAATTGTGCTAATAAAACGCGATTTCGCTTGCCAGACGAGCACATAAAAAAACTTCTTCTGCTGTGCAGAGTAAAATAGCAGTAATAAAAAGAGACAAAAAATGGGGGAGGGCATTGTCATGTTGTTTTCTGTCCCTTTGCAATAAAGTCGGTGCGCAAAAGTAAATGGTGTTGAACGAAAGCGACTTGGCAAAAACAAAAAGCTTCGGGATTTGTATGTGTCGCAAACTGTTCCACAGCAGCAGTCCAGATGTGTACAGCATTCACCTCATTCGCAAGAGGAATGCACAGATCGAATCCAGGTTCTGTCGAGAATTCGCCGATTTCTATCTAAAAATTAGTTATGCACTTCGGCCTGCTACTAACGCAAATGCGAGACACTTACGCTGCCAAAACTTGTTTGTTTCTCCCCAAAAAGAAATAAAAGCAGTATAGTTATTAACACAACTGGAAAATTTTTTTAGCTGACGTCGGAATTTTCACGCACACATTTCAAGCAAGGTAAAATAGTTCGCACCGCCCTGGAGTGAGTCGCGCAAGGCTCGGGCAGAGTAGATCTGGTTGACACTCGGCTGGTCCTGGCTTGACTACATTTATAGGCACATGTACATTCACACGTTCATGCATGAAGTGTTCACGTGGTCACATGTAATACACGAGTAGTGGCTATAGCTACCGATCTGGTTCGATTGGGAATCGCTTGAAAATCACAAGTATATAGAATATCTTAATTAGTCTAATTAGCTCATCGACACTCCTAAACACTGATGAGGGTATTGTCGGAGTAAAATTGCTAATTACTGCCCCCATACATTTCTTGGCATTATTGTTTGATATATATATATATATATATATATATATATATATATATATATATATATATATATATATATATATATATATATATATATATATATATATATATACGAGCCCTTAAGTGTACACTTGTTTCCCTTATTCATTAACGAGGGTCTCGTACTGGCAGACTTGGTGCCTCTAGGTTGTATACGGGGGACTATTGGTCAGCTGCCAGTTAGTAATAAGTTCACGTGCTACGTGACGCCAAACAGGCTCATAAAGAGTGTACCACACTTGCCGCCATGGCTACTATTGGCGCTGACTGACACTCCCACGTTTAAATTGACATAGATACCCAATAAAGTGGCTGGGGGGACAGCTGTCGTGGTAGCTCAGTGGTAGAGCATCGAACGCGTTATTCGAAGGTCACAGTTTCGGATCCTGCCCTCGGCAAGTTATCTTTTCACCCACTTTTCTTTCTTCTCATTTACATTACAATTGGCCTAATAACTTCCCCTATACTTTCCTTTGCATTATTGTCTGTTAGATCTCATTATTATTGTGTAAAACACGAAAAACGAGCCCTTAAGTGTACACTTGTTTCCCTTATATATATATATATATATATATATATATATATATATATATATATATATATATATATATATATATTGACACACCTCGATGGGCACATGAAGAGGAAGAGGTAAAAGCGGTCTGGCTCACGAGCAGCTCGGTCGCCGGTTTCTGGCTCTGAGCTGTACCGATCTCAACCATTTCCTGTAAATAAACGCGTTCCTTCGTCACAGTTGTGGTGGAAGGTGCTGGGTAAGCCAGCTACTGTCAAGCGAGACCGGAGAGCAGCCGTCTACTAACGACGGAACCGCAAGAGCACGAGTTTCGCCGCAGCCGTCGACTAGCGGGCTTGCCACCACTACCTCGAGATATGAACTTGGACGGAGACATCCAGCAGCCGGTCGCGAGGGCGCCGTCTTTCCACTACCGAGAGCCACGCACATTTACAGGAAAACCTGGCGATGACGTTGAAGAATGGCTCAGCCACTATCAACGGGTGAGCCGAGCCAATGGCTGGAATGCGGCCAGCCAGTTGTCCCACGTGGGTCTATTTCTCGATGGCAGTGCTTTAGTGTGGTTCGAGAATCACGAAGACACCTTGACAACATGGGACCAGTTTATGGAGGAGATCAAGAAGTGCTTTGGCGACCCTGCGACGAAGAAGAAACGTGCAGAGCAAATGTTGTCGCAGAGAGCTCAAGCTTGTGGTGAGACATGCAGAACCTACATTGAGGAGGTACTGAAACTGTGCAAATGTGTGGACACCAACATGACGGAAGAGGACAAGGTGGGCCACATTCTCAAAGGAATTGCGGAAGACGTCTACCACTTCCTTATCGGCAAGGAGAGTCTTGAGTCTGTGGCCGATGTGATTGGGCACTGCCGAACGTTTGAGGCCCTGAAGACTCGCCGCATCACTACGAAGTTCGGACGCCTTGCCAATGTTACGACCGTCGCCACTGTCGATGTGTGCCAAGACTCCGTGCCTACCGACCTTTCGTCAACGATTCGCCTCATTGTACGTGAGGAACTTCGTCGTCACCTTTACGCGCCCTTGAACGCCCGAGAACCACCGTGCGATACACCGTCCACAAGTATCAATGCTACGAGTTTCGAGGAGCGCAGCTATTCCAACCGCGGCCCTCAGCTAAGGGCTCCACCACCGGCGTCTTCTTATGTAGAGCCGCCTTATGCTCCCCACAGTCGTTACGGCTACAACAGCCATCCACCTCCTTTTGCGTCTCAGTGGGAACAGAGCGCCGCGTACCCTCAACATCCAGCGACGTTCCCTATGCCCCGTGAACGGCCCGTCTGCTACCAGTGCGGTGTTCGTGGACATATCGCCCGATTTTGCCCAATGCGACGTAATCCACGTTCGACATTCCCTCAGAGATCCGCGACGTTTGCACAACGAAGCCAACGGCCTGACTACACCTACTGGCCCCCCAATCCAACTGACGAGCGGCACGCCTACCAGCCGATCAACCGGAGTGATTCGCCCGGATCTGTGCGCAGCCTAACGCCGCCCACCACCCGTCCACCTCGGTCACCATCTCCACGGCGCCGGTCACGAATGTCGTCTCCGCCACCGGGAAACTAGCCAGCGCGGCCGACGGAGGTGAGGTCGCTGGACGTACCGATTTTCATCAAAGAATGCCTCCACCAGTTTCTATGCTTCAGAATAAGGTTCAGGTACTTGTTGACGACGTTCCCACGATGGCATTGATAGACACTGGCGCAAGTGTTTCCGTGATGAGTTTAGTTTTTAAGCAACGACTGGGCCGTAAGGTTATGTTTCACTGGGACAAACCTGCCACATTTCGGGCAGTGAGCGGCGCATTCTTGCGTCCTGTCGGCGTCTGCACTGCGTCTGTTAGTGTTGCCGGTAAAACGTTCAAGGCGGAATTCACAGTACTGGCTCAATCAACGCATGACGTTATACTTGGCATAGACTTTTTGCGAGAGTGTCGTGCGACCGTGGATTGTGGAGCAGGTGAGGTTCTGTTGTCTACTCTCGCCCAGCAGCCTGATTGTGAGAAAGGTAACCTCACTGTAGCTAAAGATGTACTTCTGCCAGCGTGGTCCACGGCCAGCGTACAAGTGACCACTTCGGAAACCAACTCGAGTTTGAATCCACGTGACATAGTGATTGAGCCGTTGCCTGTAGCTTGTCTCAAGAAAAACATCTTTGTACCACGATGCATTGTATCTCTCGCAGACGAGACGGCTCAATTATGGGTGATAAACAGCTCACCCGAGTCGGTTGTACTACCGGCTGGTATGCGCCTTGCCCTGTTCGAAAAGCAGAGCAGCACCTGCATTGGAGCTTTAAGCGATCTTGAAAGGGCGGGTCCGGAAACTTCTGGTATGGAAGCTGAATTTTCAAAAATGGTTAGCAAGTCCATTTCCTCACAGAAGCGCAAAGACCTGGTTGCACTGTTGGCGAGACATGCTAAAGTATTTGATTTTGCACGGAAGGTGCCTAGGGCTCAGATACCGACCACGCGCGCTCGTCACAAGATCGATACTGGCTCTGCTCATCCTCTCCGACAAAAGCCCTATCGCGTGTCCGTGTCCGAACGCAAAGTTATTGCTGAACAAGTTGGCGAGATGCTAGCCACTGGTGTAATTCAAGAATCGTCAAGTCCGTGGGCTGCACCTGTTATTTTGGTAAAGAAAAAAGACGGGTCCTGGAGGTTCTGTGTTGATTATCGGCGTCTCAATTCTATAACCAAGAAGGACGTGTACCCCCTCCCCCGCATTGATGACGTAATTGACTGCCTTCATTCAGCTTCCTACTTTTCTTCGGTAGACTTGCGATCCGGGTATTGGCAGATTCCCATGGATCCAGTTGATAAAGAGAAGACGGCTTTTGTAACGCCAGACGGTCTATTTGAATTTAATGTTATGCCGTTCGGCTTGTGTAATGCTCCGGCAACATTTGAACGCTATATGGATACCGTCTTGAGAGGCCTTAAATGGGAAATTTGTTTATGTTACCTGGACGATGTGGTTATTTTTGGACGAACTTTTGAAGAACATAATCATCGCCTTGACGTTGTTCTAACATGTTTGGAGAAAGCCGCCTTGACACTGAACTCAAAAAAATGTCGTTTCGGTGAACGACAAACACTGGTTTTAGGACACCTTGTGGACAAAGCTGGTGTTAGACCGGACCCGCAGAAAGTGGACGCCGTCAGCAAGTTTAAGCAGCCACAGTCTATCCGCGAGCTACGAAGCTTTCTGGGCCTATGCTCTTATTTTCGCCGCTTTGTACCTAATTTTGCTGAAAAGGCCCAGCCACTGACTGACTTGCTGCGCAAGGACGCCCCTTTCCACTGGACACCAAATTGTGAGTCAGCGTTTAAGCAACTAAAGTTCGCTCTCACTTCCGGGCCAATACTATGCCACTTCGATCCCTCTGCTTCCACGGAAATCCACACCGATGCCAGTGGAGTTGGTCTCGGCGCGGTGCTTATTCAACGACACAACAATGCTGAACACGTCGTCGCCTATGCAAGCCGGTCCCTGAGCAAGGCAGAGCGTAATTATACGGTTACCGAATTGGAGTGCCTCGCCGTCGTTTTCGCCGTACACAAGTTTCGCCCCTACATCTACGGTCGTCGTTTCTCAGTCATCACCGATCATCACTCTCTTTGCTGGTTGGTGAGCCTACGTGATCCATCTGGTCGACTTGCGCGATGGGCCATACGGTTACAAGAATTTGACTTCACGGTCCGCTACAAGAGCGGTAATCGCCACGCAGACGCTGACTGCCTGTCACGGCTTCCTCTACCAACGACCGAGTGTGAAGCTGATAATTTTGACGATTTTATCACAGCTATTGACTCTCATTTTCCTGACATCGCGGCTTTCCGGACAGCACAGCACGAGGATCGTTGCTTAGATCACCTGTTTGCCTCCGCGAATGACCCGGCCAGTTCAAGCTCTTTTGTAGTCCATAACGCCGTCCTTTACAAGAAGAATTATTCTGGCCAAGGCGCCCGTCTGCTTCTGGTAGTTCCACGCACTCTACGTCCCCAAATTTTTCGGTTCTGCCATGACAACGCAACCAGTGGGCACATGGGCTTCGCCAGAACGTTTCATCGCATCCAGCAAAGGTTTTACTGGCCCAAGATGCGACGCGACACAGAAAAATACGTAGCCGGTTGCGAACAATGTCAACGTCACAAGCGTCCCACGACTACATCACCCGGACTTCTCCATCCCGTACCACCTCCTAGCTCTCCCTTCGAGATTGTTGGTGTCGACCTTCTAGGTCCGTTTCCGCGTTCAGCCAGTGCCAATCGATGGGTCATCGTGTGCGTCGACCACCTGACGCGCTACGCAGAAACTGCGGCTATACCTACTGCAACAGCCTTTCACGTGTCGCAGTTTATGCTTCGGCATATCATTCTCCGTCATGGCCCTCCACGAGTCGTCATTAGCGACCGGGGACGTCAGTTCGTCGCTGACGTCGTTGAAGAGATCCTACGCCTGTCTACCAGCCAATTCCGCCACGCAACCCCGTATCACCCCCAGACGAATGGCCTCGTAGAGCGGACCAACAGGACGCTAACGAACATGTTGTCAATTTATGTTGATGCCAAGCACAAAAACTGGGACGAAGTACTGCCCTATATCACATACGCCTACAACACCGCGAAACACGAGACAACAGGGTACGCGCCCTTTTTCCTGCTCTACGCCCGCTCCCCTCGCAGTTGCCTCGACACCATTCTGCCTTTTACGTTAGATGTGGAAACATCGGTTGCCGAGTCACTATGCCGCGCTGAAGAAGCCCGTCGCGTCGCACGCCTTCGAACCATTGCATCTCAACAGCGCTCCAAGACCCGGTACGACGCCCACCATCACTCCGTTGCCTACACAAAGGGTGACCTGGTGTGGTTGTGGACACCTGTCCGCAAACGTGGTTTATGCCAAAAGTTTCTGGCCCACTACTCCGGACCATTTGTAGTCATTGACCGTCTCAGTGACGTCACATACGTCATCTCCGGCGTCACAAGCAATGGTCGGCGCTCTAGCAAGACACAGCTGACACACGTCGCGCGCCTCAAGCCATATCACCACCAACCTTCCTATTGACTCGCCCAGTGGGCATCGTCTGCGAACGGGGGAAATGACACACCTCGATGGGCACATGAAGAGGAAGAGGTAAAAGCGGTCTGGCTCACGAGCAGCTCGGTCGCCGGTTTCTGGCTCTGAGCTGTACCGATCTCAACCATTTCCTGTAAATAAACGCGTTCCTTCGTCACAATATATATATATATATATATATATATATATATATATATGGATGTCGAGTTTAATAACACCCCATATATATGCAGTAAAGAGCACTGCATTCGTTTGTCGTGGCATTGAAGACAACTAATGAAAATAACGGCGTTTCTAGAACCTCCCAGTAAAATTTAAACGCACTGAATATCACTTGGAGTTCTTTAAGCGCGCATTCTAAATTTGTATTTGAGTAGTTAAATGAGCCAGTGTAACCGCGCTGAATCACTAACGATCGTTACAAAATTCAAACGTTTATTGTTTCCTTTTTATACAGAAGTGTAGGCAGACATTTTCATGGTGGAGGGGACACCTCGCTTATGGGAAGTGGGGCCGGTCCGGCAAATAGTAATCTTGCGCTCTGTACACCGTGGCCAAAAAAAAATATGGAGGAATGGAGGGCTCGATATTCCACACCATGGCTACGCCACTGTTCTTACATAAGTGTCCATCTTTCTCGCTGTGAACGTCGCGCACAGAGAAAGGTGCCGTGAGCCTACTGTACGGTATGGCTACACTCTTGTCCGCATAACCTTTAGTAGGGGCATACATATTTAGGATTCGTATCTGTCTAACTTAAAGGTTATGCATTACCTTTTTTTTAATATCGTAACTTCTACCATGTAGGTCACAGAGAAAACTTTAAAGCAAAAGATAAAAAGCAACCTCTGAAACTGTAACTTTTATTAGAGGTATAGCGTGTTTGGGTCCGTACAGGTGTTTGAAAAACTTTTAAACTGAAAGGGTATACTGTAAATCTTCAAATGTAACTTTTGTTACATATATACAGCAGACCATGGACTGCATGGAATGGACCTTATAGACGCTTTCAAGATTGCAAGCGTTGCGCCCCAAAAAAACTTCCGGTCACCTCATTTATCAGCTCGTAATGTCGAAACTGAAAGGACGTTTTCACGTTTTTTCAAGGGTAAAGAAAGTCTCCTATTAGTTTTTCAGGTAAAGAGAACGGGCTTAATGCTCAAGGCAATCTCTTGTAGTTTTTATGCAGCCCAAAAGAACATTTATTTGAATATATTTTGCAAAATGATAGATGGAAAGCGTACAAAATTGGCGGGTGATTCCTAACGCTTTTCTTGCTCACCTATGCTATTCAGGCACATCGGTGGACGAAACCGGAACTCATCAAGGGTCTGTGTTTGTAAACAGTGAAAGGGTCTATACAACTTCTACAGCATGCCTCGTGCAAAACTCTTTCATTAGAGAAAGAACATCACATGGGACATGTAAAAGCTGTAGGTTCATGTCTCTTCTATTCAGCAAAGTGCATTTTCCTTTCGTTCACCTGGAAAATAAAGGTGCCTGAAAGAAAGACAGGCGTATTGGCCTACAATGCATTTTGAGCTTAATGGTACACAAACTTTGTAATCAATATATGTATATAGTCTGCGTGCGCGTGGTAGTTTTTGTGAGAAATGTGTGAAATTGTTCGGCATACACAAATTCGAACCATTTATGCAGGAGCATAAGCTCTGACATTTGTCCAGAAGGAAATCAAATTAAATGACTTATTCAAAGAAAAAGCATGAAGTACTTTATTCAAAATGAAAACTTGTACAAAAATTCAACTATACGTAACTGAAAAGTTTTTTGTGCAGAATTATTTATATCAGAACTTCCAAACATTGGCTCAAATTATTTTTGTCAATGAAGTTTGATCAACCAATAGCGTATGTAGTCATCGAACGTTTTTTATTTATTCAAACCCGCCAAGAAACACTTTGATCTGTTTGAAATAAGCCCATGTAGAATTGGTTCTTGAGGTTTTAAAAGATTTTGAACCATATTCAGAGTCTGCGAAAAAGTAGACGGGTACATTAGGTTTTTGAGATAGTGTATGAGAAAGCATATGGTGGCAGCACTCAATGTTCCGTTCCTTCAGGGGAATTGTTTCTTCCTTACTGCCTCCGTATACCCAAGCTCGGTCCTTGTAGTGTAGCGATCTTTATTTCTGTTGGTAGAGTAGCCTGTAATTAGAAACATCAAACCCCCCCAAAAAAGATCACAGCATATCCACGGAGTGAATGATGATGAGTGAAGTGAAGCGTCCGTCAGCCCGTCCTTCCGTCCGTTCGTTCTTGCGTCCGCGTCCGCGCGACCATCCATGCGTCCGTACGTCCATCTATCTGTCCGTTCGTCTTATAGTTTGTCTGTCCATCCGTCCGTGCGTCCATCTAGTGAGCACTCCAAGTACCACCATCTCACATTCCCTGTGGCACATACTCGCTCCGCGCGTCCATCCATCCGTCCGCACGTCTGCTAGTCTGTCTGTCCGTCCATGCGTCCGTACGTTCTTCCATCTAGTGAACACTCCAAGTACCGCCATCTCCCGTCCCTTGCGGCACATACCCGCTCTGTGCCACCGGTGGCTACGTACGGCAACAACGGAGGAAGGATAGACCCACAGCCTAAGGAGCTTCTCGCCCTAAAAGCGTGAGATATAATAAATGCAGCCATTTCCAAGACATTGAGCATTCGTCCAAGTCTATTTTTCGCACGTCACTTGACACATGAGCACTTATCAGTGCGTCATTAAGGCTTTTAGAATACAGTTAGGCAAACAAAAAAGAAAAATAACAGACCTCAATGATCAGTCTGCACCTCGCTGCGGTGGTGTAGTGGCTACAGGTACTCGGCTGCTGACCCGCAGGTTGCAGCCGAGTATCAAATCCCTGCTGCGGCGGCCGCATTTTTGATGGAGGCGAGAATGCTGTAGGCTCATGTGCTCAGATTTGGGTGCACAAAGAACCCCAGGTGGTCAAAATTTCCCAAGTCCTCCACTACGGCGTCTCTCATAATTATATGGTGGTTTTGGGACATTAACGCCCACATAGCAATCAATCAAATGATCAGTGAGTGCTCTGACGAGCCTTGTAAATCCTTCAACAGCTCTAAAAATGAAGTTTCTCTTCATTGATTCGTCTCTTGGCTGTTTCTTGGTTCCTTTGTGAGAACCTCGCCCAGCATTAGCTCGCTTAAGACGAACAGGCTGCGCATCTTTCTCGAATCTTATAATCCGAAGATCCGCAGATACGTAACGTGCCCCCACGCTTGAGATAAGCTGACACATGTGGATACTCTGAAGTTAGTTAATGCTCGGCGACGTTCTCACAAAGGAACAGCCAAGAAGACGATGGGCCCAGCTGAACGCACTTCGGGGGCATGTGCTTACTCTCGCCCTGTTTGCAACCTGGCTCCGTTGTACGGCGCTGACGCACAAAAAGGTCGGTGCTTGTGCATGATAGTGAGAGGTTTAACTGGCTGTACGCAAAAAAAACACAATATAGCGCAGATTAAATGTTCATGACTGCCCTCATACCCATATGCCACATGGCATACATGTGCTCATATAACACCGGCAACAAGCAGCTCGCACATGCACGAAATATCTGATTGATTGATTGATATAGGGATATAACGTGCCAAAACCACTATATGATTATGAGAGACGCCGTAGTGGAAGGCTCCTGAAATTCTGACCACCTGGGGTTGTTTAACGTGCACCCAAATCTGAGCACACGGGCCTACAACATTTCCACCTCCATCGAAAATGCAGCCGAGATTTGATCCCGCGACCTGCGAGTCAGCAGCCGAGTGCCTTAGCCACTAGACCACTGCGGCGGGGTGCACGAAGATTCTGCTACCATAGATATATACTTCGGTTGACCATATTGGTAGCGATTATTTCGCTTTGCAGCCATAAACGCGGTTGTTAGATGAAGGAACACACTGATAAATCGGTATACACTAATTTCATCATTGTTCCCTGACTGCGCTGGCGGTAACATGAGAAGAACAAGGTGGTCGTGGAGAGTGCGAGGGGCCACACAAGTGTGCCACCGAGGGAACACAGAGCCACCTTTACATTCGCGTGCGCCCTAGTGAGGTTCCAATAAGCCCAGTGGCGGACGATGCTTTTAGCCCAAACACTACACTGCAAAACGCCAGATCAGCCAGAACATGGTATACGGAGCACTTCTTACCCGAGAACGTTGCGAAAAGGTGCTAGTCTCAGACGTGCAAGCAAAAATAGGCAAGTATTACGTGCTCGCGTGATAAGTCCGTCAATTGCAAGTGAGCACTAATTTTAACAAAGTAATGCCACAAAATTTATATCATAATACTAGTTTACCTAATTCTTGTACACAAGAGGCAACATATCTCAGGGCAAACAAAAGGGAAAACGCACAACTGCTGCAAAACAAAACTTTGCTTATCGAGATCAGCCATTCTGTTGTGAGTGCTGGGACTGGTCACAATAGTCGCATTGAATGCGAACCTTGGCATCGCCGATGGCGCACACCACCATATATTGCTTGCAATCCTATTGGAGCCCATCGCACCGACCATGTAACTCGCCACAAATGTCTTTGTGCTTGACGGGCATTTTAAAATTGTACCGAGCACGCCGCCACACGTTCATGTATTGGGGTAAGACTGTTGTAACTTAGCGGCTGGACGCGGGCTCTTTGAGATCCTCATGGTGCCAGGAGAGGGCGCTGAGCGCAAGAGAAGTTCTGTAATCGTGAAGCAAACAGCTTTCTAAATAGCATCTGTAGCAATTATTTCCGTCTGCTAGAATACTGGAAAGTGCGCCGTTCACGGTTCGCACCAGTGGGGGCGAGGTGGCTGTTACTGCGAAGAAATACTTAGAAGGCAATGGTATTCTGAGGTATGCTACCGCAGCGTTCGCGATAAGGAGAAAAAAAAGTATGGTACCTGCTTCTGTACCTCGTCTGCTGCGTCGTTTTCTGCCTAATCCCGCTACTCGGCGGTCGTGATTTGAAGCAATGTTTGCCGAAGGGAACTGCGAAAACACGACCTTGGGTACAAGACGACGAGGCGTGATTCCTAACGCGCGTCAATAACGATTGTCTCTCGTGTGGATAACAGTATTCTTGTTCGCAAATTCGGTGGCAGGTCATCGACAAGCCTCTCTCTCTTTTTGTATATATGTCACGTTGCCAACATGCACTATATCAACAGTATGGGACACTATATATGTTGAACATGACAGAGGACACTTTGTGCTTGCCAGTGAGAAGATTGTCCTCTGATTCTAGCAATTATTATTGTTTTGCGAAGAAAACAGGCACACAAGTGCAGAGTAATTGCCGCTGTTGCCCAGGTGGTGCAGATGATGACGCCTTAAATTTGGTTCATGCCCACTCATGGGGATGGGCCAAGAACTGATTACATGAGTGAATACGTTTTCAATATTGAATATTTGTGCGAAAAATAAATATCACCAGGCAGTGATAAGTCACATCGTTTTCCTCCAGTATGAGCGAGCTTCCTTGTTCTATTTACCGCAACAATATCTTTACTAAGCGATAATTCATGTTTAGCGTTGACAAAACAGGACAGGTGCGCAATGATAACTTAACGTCGTTCGCGTCGGGAACAAAAATATTAGAGTTATCCGCGTATAAAATAAGCTTAGTCTCGTTGTCATTGTAATAGGGTAACCTCTTTGACACATACGTTAAATAATAAATGCTTCCTCAAGGATATCCATTCGGTATATTCTTAGTTATTGAGAGAACATCTTTAATAGCCCCGCTGTGCTCGCTCATTTCCAACGACCATTTATTTCAAAGCACAGATGAGGGCACTTGTGGATGTCCTAATCGGCTGGTTCATTCTCAAAAATAACAATGCACAGAATATCATCCTGGGCTCACGTTGAATTTTGCGGAGTGCTTCTGGCAGTGCTTTATGTAAACGCTCGTTTTACCCACACCTTGTATTTGCATGAACACCCGGTAGACAGGCGCAGAACGTATAGATGCGTGCATTGCAGAACATACCAACGTGAAGTCTTGTTGTTGTTCTTTTCTGCATGAACTAGCGCCCAACCCGACAAGTCCTGCACATTGCTACAATTGGCAGTTGCGAGCTGTACTGTCGTTGCGAATCGAGTTTGCATACATAAGGGAAAACTTAATCGTATACCATCCCAACATCGACGTGGCCACCGGGCTCGTTGAATGCGGCCGCTGCTATGCGCGCGTGCTTGTCGTATGAAAGGTAAACACATGGCTACCAGCGCCAACCGGATTAAAGAGGCAGCCAGGGCTGATTGCTTTCACCTACAGTTCAGCGCAATCATCGATCGAGCGACAAAATAAAGAACAATACCATCGCAGGTGGGTAGGCGCTGCAGGAGCGACGATGCAGCGTGATGATTCTCAACGTGCAAAATGTTCCTCCGGCTAGACTCGCGAATATGCTGCACTCGTGAGCTCAATTTAACCCGCGTTTTACGCACGCACGCCGTACAGCTGAGTGCGCCGCAAACGACGTCATTTCTGCGTGATTACTCAAAGAGAACTGCGAGAAAGTGTTGGCGTCAGTGCGCGAGGGATGACGAAGCGCGCGATGGGAGGGCGCGGCATGCGGCTCTTCGCCGCGGTGCGGAATTCACCAAACCGCTTATGTACTCGGCGGGCGCCGGGACACCTCGCTGCAACCTCGGATTTTCGTCCCTGTCAGGAAACACATTCCCCCGGCTCACTGGAAGCAGGAACGGGGGCTCCGCAGCAGTGACGCGGTAACAATTTATCACTTTGTATCAATCAGCCTGAAGTGCGAAGTCCTGTGCTCCCTAAACACGCTTCGCGTACTCAGCCAAAGCCACCTACTACACTCAAATCACCTTGTAATCAGCGTGATGCTTCATTACGTCAAAAAGGAACGTCGCATAACTCAATGAACAGGACAAAAACTCCGTTTAATGGGCTTGAAAAAGAAATAAAAAATCACAGCCCAAGCACTCAGTACAAATGGTTAACCAGCGAAAGCTGAAACGTGTGACCCCAGTGGTTAGCATGGGCTCAACACGACGCTGCACTGAAGCCTTTCACTATTATTGGTTACATGTTCGTGCTTCTTAATGAGGTCAGACACACGTTTGGGTTGGGCAACACCTCCTTTATTTCTTTGATTACCAGTGCAAACGCGTGCTTCTCAACGGGAGCCGTCGGTCCGCCTTGGTTCAGGGAGTGGTCGGGATGTGAAGCGACATGATGGGTAGCGCTGCTTGCGTCACACACGTTGGCTTCCGAGCGCTTTCCCCTGTCGATGCGATGGACGTGTTTCTCACTTCAATATCATGCATCGGCCAGATTTGTTTTTTCGTGGTTCTTTGTGGCTCAAAGCAATGTAGGCCCATGTGCTCAGATTCGGGTGCACGTTAAAGAACCCCAGGTGGTCAAAATTTCTGGAGCCTTCCACTACAGCGTCTATCATAATGATATGATGGTTTTGGGACGTTGAGCCCCACATATCAACCAATCAATCAATCAAACAATCAATCAATCAATCAATCAATCAATGTGTCTCGAAACAATGTCACCACCACCGCATCACACGCGCAGCGCATGCAGTAGCGTTGCCGTAACACTTCCCCATTGGTTTCCCGCAGAGCACCGTGGACGGCGACACGCCAACTCAAAACACCGTATCTCTTAGAGAGCCAGCGTGATAGGCAATATTGTGAACACGTGGAATGCAAGACGCCGCCCCACAGATCTGTACACCACTGGACAAAAAATTACTTCACATGGTTTCCGTCGTGAGGCACTGCATGAGGGGTCCTCTCACGCATAACCGCAAAGCACTCGTCAAGGCTAAGTGATGGGTGAAAGCAGAAAAGCGCTAGAGAGAGTGGTGAATGGCTAAATCAGGTGCATCTGGCTGGCATTGAAAAAATAGAGGAGGCGTTGACATGAGTTTACCACAGCGCTGCACATTGTGCCCCTCATGATCGTGGTCATGGAGGAGGAATGAGTGGTCAAATGCATTTTTAAATGCACTAACAACAGTGGTTGTTCTCGAACCACAGGCGTGGCAGCCGAAGCTAAAGTGCCACCGGAGAAACTCCCGCTGGAAGTGGGCATTCGCACGGGCGAACGCTCTCCCGGAATCGTCACGTTGACACTGTCGTGCCCGCAACTACGCTTGTCCGGAGTGGCGTCGTTGCAAAAGTTTGACATCGCGAGTTAAATCGGTGGCGTGGTTTGCAAGATCCACCCGCCACCAGCGCTTGCATTCCCATTCGTGATTTAACGTGGCTTGGAAGTCTGCCGGATCATCGATACGCAGTTACTGCCGGCACTTCGCTTCTCGGGCCTGATTTTGTGCCTGGACTGCACCATCGGCCCGGCTTAGCGAGCTCTCTCAAGTTTCCCCAGTCGGCGCTCTTCTGAAGTTGTCCGTGGCTTACCCATGAGGAAGGTGTCAGTAGAAACTGATGCGGGCGTGTTCGGCGCCACGGGTTGAACGACGTCACTCAGAACGCAGCCAATGACACATGTGCTTTGGTACGCCGCTAAGAACGACGTAACTGATAGCACAGCCAATGGAGACAGCTCGTGATACCAATGCCAAACGGTTTTTCGTTTCTCCTAGCCGTATATACATATTTCGCTGTAAAAACAAAAAGGCGTTTACTGCACGTACTCTCCGCCGCAAAATTTTTTGAGATCTTCAGCGCGTGGCGGAGTGGCAGAAAACTGCATTGCTGCGCCGCACACCTTGACGCGGCATGGTGTGTAGATTATCGGCCACAGCTTTTGAGATTAGATCCAGGAGCTGTGCATTATCTAAACGCACGGTTACTAATCACCGAGGCCAAGTATGATAGCCTCAGCACCGCGCCGTGGCGTGGTGAACGGCGCAGAACGCAGTTTTTCGCCGGTGCGCCACGCGCTCCAGATCCTGCAAACTTTTGCTGCCGACAGTACGTTCAAT
The DNA here is from genome assembly GCF_043290135.1 of Rhipicephalus microplus. Classification (NCBI taxonomy): domain Eukaryota; kingdom Metazoa; phylum Arthropoda; class Arachnida; order Ixodida; family Ixodidae; genus Rhipicephalus; species Rhipicephalus microplus. The sequence continues at coordinate 30,172,471 of NC_134710.1, forward strand.
AGAAGAATGTAATTGATAGCTTGCAGGCATACTGATTATACTGATTGCCTACCAATGACACACTTTCCGAACATTTAGACTTAAATGTAGGAGGTGTAATCAGGGTGACCACCCATCCCGCTACTCGAGGGGCTCTCTACAGGGCAGTGTTCTGCGTGGCTAAGAGACAAAAAAGTACTCAAATTCTTCCAACACCGTTCGGCAGCACCTCGAGTTGACCTGCATCTGACCATCTTTTTTTAAGGATGTGTCAGCTGCAAGCCCTCCAAGCTTTCGATGAAGTCAGACAGCCGCACGGTTCACAGCGGCGACGAATGCTTATAGCTCCACCATTGCGGCAGCCATGTGGACCGGCTGAACACACGCACACTGTCATCTCAGCAGCCTATAGAAAGTAATAATAATAATAATAATAATAATAATAATAATAATAATAATAATAATAATATTAATAATATCTGTGGTATTACGTCCCAAAACCATGATATGATTATGAGAGAAGTCGTCCTGAAGGGCTACGGCAATTTTGACCATCTGCTGTTCTTTATCATGCACTGACATCGCATACGTACAACAGGGGGCTCTACCATTTCACCCCCACCGAAATGTGACCGCCGTGGCCGGCAGGGTTGCCAGTGGTGCGTACGTACTTTTCGCCAAATTGCTGAATTTGAGAGTGCCGTGGTGATCTAACATTATGCATGCCAAATTTGTGGCGATTTTCGGCTGACGTCTGACTGAGGTATGCATTCTGTACTCAGCGTATATTAAGAGTTGGACGAAAGTTCATCTGATCAGGCATTGAATTCGATGAAACACGATCACTGACCAAGTCTGATGATGATCTGATGCTTTGGAACTGCATACGTGTTCCTTGTTCACTGAGCTGGACCAGAAGTCGTCATCAGTTAAAAAGCTAGCACGTGACGTAATGAGCGTGCGTAGATAGCAGGCATAGTCTCTGTCGTTGCAGCTGGCGTTGACTGGATGATCGGAAATTTCAGGAGCCGGTGGGAGGACAGGTTCTTTTCCTTGACGATGACAGCGGCATTGTGCCACTCACGGGCGTGATCATGTTCATGCGCATGCTTATAAGCATGCGCATGAACATTAGCCGTGGTGAACGGCTAATCTCGTAATGGAAGCCTTGGAAGGAAAGGTCCTGGAAACGTTCTTTCCGGTGCCTAAAGTGTTCTACAGGCACGTCGTAGACCGCTTTTGCATTTTGAAGAAGCAAGACATCCGACGATTTTGGACTACCCGAACGCCCAGAATAAGAACACACATACAGTTCAATATGAAAAAGAAAACGTGCTCCATTTTTTGGACGTTGGGGTTTGCCGGGATGGGAGCGCCCTCGGATTCTCTGTATACAGTAAGCCCATGCACACAGGCCGTTATCTCAATTTAATTTCGCATCATCCCGCCCCGCCGTTGTGGTCTAGCGGCTAAGGCACTCGGCTGCTAGCCCGAAGGTCGCGGGATTGGATCCCGGCAGCATTTTCGATGGAGGCGGAAATATTGTAGGCCCGTGTGCTCAGATTTGGGTGCACGTTAAAGAACCCCAGGTGGTCGAAATTTCCGGAGCCCTCCACTACGGCGTCTCTCATAATCATATGGCGGTTTTGGGACGTTATTAAAACTCCGCATATAAGTAGTTATTGATTCACATCATCCAATCGGCCACAATTGCGTCCGTCGCGTCATTCCTGGTAACACGTGTTGTACGGGTCTGTTCAGATAATGAGGTTCTGAAGAAATAATTATGAACGATCCATCGGGAGCTAAGGCGCAACTTCTATTCTGATCATTTCATTACTAAAGCTGAGAAACTGGTACTGCAGTGAATTTTGCAGAGTAACGCGACAACCTGTGCACGTGCGGCCATACCTTACGTGGAAGGAATGAGCGAGGCGCTTTCACGCGTGTTTTCAAGATAACATTTACGCATTGCCCACGTGCCAACCAACACACTTCTAAACCACCATGCTAATCTGAAAGATAGGCTGTGGAGTGAGTCATAGTCGTGTACGATATACCGTGCGCTGATTGCCATCAAGTGTACATTGGCGAAACAGCAAAGTTCTCCCGATGCCTCAAGGAACACAAACGTGACGTCACTAAGAACAGCTACACGACGAATGTAATTGCTGAGCATGCGCATGAACACAGTCATGCCATTGACTGGGACAATGCGGCTGTTATCTCCAAGGAAAAGAGCCTGTCTTCCCGCCAGCTCCTAGAATCTAATTTATTTATTTTATTTATTTTATTTATGAATACTGCAACCCTAACATAGGGTTTTAGCAGGGTGGATACACATTTGCTAAATTAACAAATCGGCAAACAAGTAAATATAAAACAGGTGAGGTATGTACACAAAAAGACAATGGTTTGCAATGAACAGTCATAAGGGCATATAATGAAATCAGCGCTATATTCAAGTTGGTCACGAGTGGGGAATTGCTACAGTGATAGAAATAAAAAGCAGGATCACATATCAGACACTCACTGCTGGAGCTGCGCAGCAAAAAGATTCAAGGAAGACTGGGAAACAACTTCATTACTAAGGTTATTCCATTCGATGATTGTCCTCGGAAAAAATGAATATTTGAACGTGTTATTACGGGTGGAGAATGGGGTTATTGTAAGGGAATGCCTCTGTCTTGTGGCATATCCCGTGGAGAAATTAAGTATGTGTGATAAGTCTAACTTATAATAACCTTTAACTAACTGAAAGAAAAATTTCAATCTTAATACTTTATTCCTTTGAGTAGGTGTTGAAAGATTGGCTTTTGATAATAAACGTGTTATTGAAGTGCGGCCGAAACTGTTATAAATAAATCTAACAGCTCTCTTTTGAATTTTTTCCATTTCGCTAATGTTTTTTCTGGTGTGAGGGTACCAGATTATGGAAGCATAATCTAAAGAAGGTTGAACAATTGCATTAAAAGCAATAAGGCGAACGGCGGGGGTTGAAAGCTTGAGAGCTCGTCTAAGATAAAATAGCTTGTAATTGCACGAGCTTATTACAGTATTAATATGTCTTGTCCAGTTTAGGTCATTCGAAATCCAAAGACCAAGGTACTTGTAGTGTTGTACCTCCTGCAAAAAAAACATTATTAGCTGAATATGCAAAATGAAGAGGGGTACGTTTGTGGGAAATTTTCATGAAAACAGTCTTTTTAAAATTAACTGACATCTGCCATTTATCACACCAACGAATGACCTTTTGAAATGCGTCGTTTAAATGAATTTGGTCGGTATGGTTTTCAACTTCCGAGTATAGAATGCAGTCATCCGCATATAACTTGACTTTTACAGGTATATCATGTGATATGTCATTTATAAACAACAAAAAGAAGAGCGGCCAAAGCACGGAGCCTTGGGGCACTCCCGAGTCAACCGGTACTGTACGAGAACAATGTTCATTGAAAGAGACGTATTGTTTTCGATTCAAAAGATAACCAGAAATCCAGTTTAGAAGCTGGGTATTTTTAAGAATTAAATCAAGTTTGAAGAGTAATTTATTGTGTGAGACCGTATCGAAAGCTTTAGCAAAATCCATAAAAATTGCATCTACCTGTTTTCCGGAATTTATAGATAGCGCAAAATCATGTACTGTTGTTACCAGCTGAGTACAAGTAGAAAATCCTTTCCTGAATCCGTGTTGTGAATCTGACAAAATATTGTGCTTATCTAGGAAGTCTGAAATGTGCTTATGTATTATATGCTCAATGAGTTTACAGGAAGTTGAAATTAATGAGATCGGCCGATAGTTAGTAACAGAATGGGGATCTCCACTCTTATGTAAGGGCTTGACTTTAGCAGTTACCCAGTCATCCGGAACTTGACCATCTTTCAGAGATTTAGAAAAGAGAATTGTTAGGTACTTTGAAACCCATTGTGCGTAGCGCTTTAAGAACTCATTCGGTATTCCATCCGGACCTGAAGATTTCTTAACATCCAGTTTTAAAAGTAGATTAAGAACTCCCTCTTCACTTATGATGATATCCGGAAGGGGTGGGCTTGCCACATCAAATGTTTCCAGAACACCGTTATCCCTCGTAAAAACAGATTTAAAATGATCATTGAAAGCGTTAGAAATAACAAATGAATCACTAGTTTCAACACCATCAATTACAAAAACATCAGTAGTCACAGTATTAGGCGAAATTAAACTCCAGAACCTCTCGGGAGACGAAGACATGAGACTCGGAAGTTGTTGGCCATAATAGCGTTCCTTATCAGACACAACATTTGCTTTCACTTGAGAAGCAAGTTCAGAAATTTTTTGCTGGAGGATACCTACGTCTTTAGAGCACCGTCTTTGATTTTTTAAACGTTTGAGCCGTCTTCGCAACTGCAACGTTTCCCGAGAAATCCAGGGGTTCTTTCCTTTCGATTTTTTTACAATACGAGGAACAAATCTATCAATACACTCATTTATAAGGTCTTTGAAACGCTTCCACAGATAATGAATATCAGCAGTGCAACTCGAAAAAGAATCAAATTCAAATGCTAGTAAATCCAATATTGAGGTGTCATCAGCACGTGAAAAGTTTGGGAACGAGACCACCTTGCAATTTTTCTTTAAAACAACATTAGTAAGCGTAAGTATCACAGCCTGATGATCAGATATTCCAGGGAGAACAGAACAGCTAGCTTGGGCAGAGATTGAGCCACTAATGAAAAAAAGGTCTAGAATTGAACAAGAACTCGCGTGTATTCGAGTGCATTTGTCAACGATTTGCATCAAATCAAAAGAAAACGCTATATCGATCATTCTTTCACCAATTTTATAGTTAGGTTGTTGCAAAGAGAAAGATGACCAACTAACATGAGGCAAATTAAAATCTCCAGCTAGAATAATCCGATCCTCAGGTTTCACATGGGCGGCGAGGTAGTTGTGTAGTTCATCCAGAACATCCATGGAGGAATTGGGTGGGCGATAAATAGCCCCAATAACGTACCTGGTCTTTCCATAATATGCTTTGCAAAATATGCCCTCGACGTTACGTATGTCATGCATTTTTGTAATTTGCAATGACTGTCTAAACAGGATCGCCACTCCACCACCTCTACTCCCACGATCTTTACGGTACACACGGTAGCCCCGCGGAACAAATTCACTATCAAGTATGTTATCGTGCAACCATGTTTCGGTTAGGATAGCAATATGGGGACTATAGGCCAGGAGGGTTCCTTCTAATTCTGTGGTTTTGCTAATAACACTTCTACAGTTTAAATTTAGTATTTTCAGCGACGGTACACTGCACATATCCCGTCATTTTTCATTCTTCTTTAGCTTAACACGTGCATTTTTCGATTCATCCCAACTGAACAAGTTCCCATCCACACTCAGTCGATTGTAGAGTAGCTTAACTTTAGCACCGTTTTCTCTCTCTTTTTCGGAACTTTTCCACAGATTTCTGCGTGCCTCACGAACCCTGTATGAAAAATCTTCAGAAAAGGACAATACAGAGCCCTTTAACTTGTGCCTAACCTTCAAAACAGACATCTTCTCACGATAATCAATAAACTTTAGAATAACTGGTCTGTCTTTGTTTTCAACTATGCGTCCAAGCCTGTGGCATCTTTCAACAGTAATTGCCTTTATACCTAATGTATTTTCGAGGATTTCCTCGACATTATCTTGGAGCATCTGAGGTGTTTCCCTAGGGGATTCCTTTAGTCCATAAATGATTAGGTTATTTCTACGGCTCCGATTTTCAAAATCATCAACTTTACCTTCAAGGAATGCTAATTTTTGCTGCATTTGAGTCATAGTATCCTCAAGTTCTTTCACTTGTTGAGGCAATGCAGAAAATTTATTCATGTGACGCTCAATGGCATCCACTCGTTCTGTTAGCGTGCCAAATTTTTCAACTAAATCTTTCTGGTTGGCCTGTACGTTCTCAATAGCTGCTTTCATTGTTTTTTGGCCAGCGAGAAGCTGAGATAGCATTTCCTTTTCCGTAAGGGGACCAGGATTAGCTTCAACGTCACCGCAAACCAACAGATCAACAGGTATAGGTGTGACGCAAGCAAAAAGAAGTTTAAGACACAGTGGGCAAGGCAGCAGCAGCAGGAATCGGTTATCACTTCGATAACAGGGGGCAGGAAAGTACCTACTAACCTGTATTGCAAGGCAAAGCGGATTACTGAGCATGTTGCCTTCTCTGCTGCTGACAAGCCCACTGCCATGGTATGAGACTGCCCGTGGATTTAAAGGCTCCGAAGCGATCACGGGAACCGACGTCACTCGGCGTTGATTCCACGTGGACGCTAAGATGAGAAGGGGCGTTGTTTCCTCGATGCAGCAGCGATCGTCCACAGGTGATGATAACCAGGCTTCGCCAGGCCAGCCAGACGAGGTGACGTCATCATCCCGAGCCAGCCCCGGAAAGACGGTGCATACCGCAGGGCTTTCACCAAGAAGAATCGCCAAGACCTGTATTGCAAGGCAAAGCGGATTACTGAGCATGTTGCCTTCTCTGCTGCTGACAAGCCCACTGCCATGGTATGAGACTGCCCGTGGATTTAAAGGCTCCGAAGCGATCACGGGAACCGACGTCACTCGGCGTTGATTCCACGTGGACGCTAAGATGAGAAGGGGCGTTGTTTCCTCGATGCAGCAGCGATCGTCCACAGGTGAACGCCATCCAGTGAACGCCAGCTACAATGAATAGGACAACAGGTACTACGCCTGCTACCCACACACACGCTCATTGTGTCAACTACTAGCTTCATAATTGCCGACGACGTCTGGTTTAGCTCAGTGGGCAAGGAACCCGTATGGGGTTCCGAAACGTCGGACCATCACCAGACTTGGTCAGTGACCGTATTTTATCTGATACTCAGTGTCTCCGATACGAATGGATGGTAATTTTTTTTTCCAATTTTTGTGCTTTGAGACACACCAATATAAGACACACTTTACGCTCAATTGAGTAACCCTGTCCTGTTTCTCTTGTGGTTTTCCTTAATTCACCCTGATTCTGAAGGCACTGGTGCTCTTGTGCGTCCACCAGCAACCTCCAAGCAAAATTTAGGTAAGAGGGACTCCTTCGCGTGCCGCGAGGCGGTGGTGTAATACTAAGTTTTTAGGTGCTCTAAGAGCTTTAAGCTCTTTTTTTAAGTCCGCTTCTGGAGTAGCTTTGGGTGACAGTTAGGCTGCGTGTTCCGACCACAGCACCAGCTGTCGTGAATAGCCTGTAGACTTCTTCACTGCTGTAGTACTTCCTAATTTGGTGTGTAGAATTTAATTATGTTATTGACACACTTTTTGGGCCGGTCCAGAAATCAGTTCCTTTAGGCAGCCTTCAGAAACTGTAGTGTGGCGAATGTTTAGCGTACACAGAAAGCGAGGCACTGGCATTGTGACGTGGTACGCAGCATTTTGAATTTATTTTCATTGTTATGTAATTGAGTTGCTCGATTTTCGAACATATGATTTCACTGAAATGGAATTCCCTAAATCTGCATGCCGTCCCCTCTTGTTGAGGCGAGTGCTTCACCCTGTATTCGCTACAACTGAAACCATCACAAGCTTTTGTTATGAGGCGCTATCATTCAGGAACACTGCTGAAGCATGCATTTCCTATCTCTGTCTTCCCATTTTGAAGCAGTTGATGCGACTGCCAATAAAAAAAAAACGTCAATATATTTGAGGGGTTATGGATGGAACCGTACTGCACGGGGCTATACATAGCTACCAATTTTTTTAACTATAAACCACACATATGTATAGAGTGGAAACTTTTTTGGCAAAATTTGAAGCGACTTTTGGCGACTTTTCACTCGTCGTTTGGCGGATTTTACTCGAAAGTCAGTGACAACGCTGGAGGCCAGGATCATCCTGTAGAAAGTAAATCGCAGCTCTGTTAATGTGACTATCTTAACACGAAAATGTTTAATGGCGAGGTCCACCAAAACTTCACTAACGTACTTCCGTCCCGGATATTACGTTCATATTTCCACGAACAGAATAATAGAGAGAAATAAACCAGAGAAAAAGTTTCGCGAATTCTGGACACCATGGAGTCGAACCCCTGACCTCACGGTCTGTGGCGATAGAAAGCAGGCGCTCAATCAAACGCGCCATGCGACTGAAAGAGTACTTCTGGTACATCTCAAACTCCCTGGCTTTGTACCTGAGCTCTTGGTTTGTCTGGGTGGTGCCACCGCTTACGAGTGGAGACGTGTACTGCGTTACGACAATGACAAGCACTGACCGAGAACGCTCAGCACTGTACGGCACCTCGATGCCAGCATTCGAACGGACGCTGGCGTAAGGGCGACCTACCATGCCATCTGGGGGGTGTTAATTGCCCTATACTCTGCACAGCTGAGCGCGGTCTCCGCAAATAGCTGGATCCACAGAGTTTCCTAAAATTAACTAGAGGCGACTGTGTCATTACGATCGTTCAGTGACCATGGGAATGATGGCTAGTACACACATTTGCCTAGTCTTCGTACTTGCGGGCGGCAAATCGTACTTGCGGCTTCGTTTATTGATGTGTTTCGGTTTGTGTTGAAAAAAAGATTCAACCCTTTTAAACTTCGTGAGCCCATTTGTAAAAGTAAGTCTAAAAGAATAAGGTGGTGAAGCACAACCACTGAATATTTGCTCATTTTTGTTTGTGAGAAAACAGCTCCAAGCCACACGAACACATACGGAGCCAAAAGCAGGCCAGAAGTACGAAGACTAGACAAATGTGTGTACTACCCATCATTCCCATGCTCACTGAATCACCGTGCGTTGCAGCTCCCATAGACACTAGCGCCAGACTTCCCTCTAGTGTATATTAGGAAACTCTATGGCTGGATCTGACCTCGAAGCCCACGAGCGATTTGATTTTGTGGTGACACAGTGAAATGCTTTGTCTTTTGCGTTGCATTATCGTCTCAGTTACCTGCTTCGTCTTTCATGTTGCACTAGCGTTAGCAGCTTTTATATGCACTGACTGTGTTTCTCCGCTGTCTACTGATACGAGTTCTAAGGCACGAATACGAGAACGTTGCTGCACTAAGCGCTGCCGAAAGACAACAGCATTGACGAGCGAATGTTGCGCAAATGAGTTTGGTGCAACAAGTCCAGGTGGGAGGGGAAGGCCTTCACGCGTTCACGGCTCAAGCTGATAACTGTCTCATGTTTCCGAAGTAGAGCGCATCGCGACCCAACTGGCTGCCATACACACGCCGAAGCAGGAGCAAAGTGATCATACCTTCACCGAATCAACCCACCCGCAGGACGCTTCTTACCAACACCCCACCGCATGCGAGGCACATCTACAGGACAGTCGCCGACCCATAAATCATGAGCCCTTCGCTGCATTGAACCGTGAGTTCACAGAAATATTTAGTGAAATCCCGTTCGGTTTCGCTTGCAAGGTTTGAGAATGTCAGTGGTTCGTGCGCGATGCTCTGGTGCGTGCAATTCAGTGTCTCCGGAACATGTATCCTGGCTACGAGACGTTGCTTGCCGTGATGAACAAGTGTTGCCGTGCGTTAACATGGATGGGTGCACCAATGTCTGGAGGTCCTGTGGCCACTCAACACGTATAGACGTTATATATTGTCACTTTCATCTCGGACGTACCGCCTGCCGCATTCATCAACGTCCCAACCACGTGACGTCTGGTGGAGGTGCTTTTCGGTTCATGTACCGTACATGGACCGAGCTGTTCCTCAAGCCGTGTACCCAGCACCACCACAAAATATCACATGGTCGTGACGTTGGCGAAGGTGGCAGTCGGTATGTCCAAGATGGAATCTCGGTTCATGTACCGTACATGGACCAAGCTGTTCCTCAAGCCGTGTACCCAGCACCACCACAAAATATCACAGGGTCCTGGCGTTGACGAAGGTGGAAGTTTGTATGTCCAAGATGAACTGTTCATTTGGGCCGAACTCGTGGCCTGGCAAACGGAAAGGCAGATTACAGCAATACACTCTGGCACTTGATAGCGGCGGACAAAACGTCGGCAGTCGATCAAGTGTGACGCGCGTCGTCATTCACAAATGTGCAGTCGAATATTTCAGCGTTCTCGCTAGCTGCCACGTAAGTTTAAGAATCTGTAATGTTCGAGTTATGCGCGTAATCGCATCGGAAGGCTTTACAATTATCTCGATGGTTCTTAGTAAATCGGCGCTGTTGCACAAGGCAGTACTTACACATTGAATGGGCGACAACGAAACTTGAGAAAGGAGTGTGGCAATGTCAATGTGCAATAAACATTCAGCTACTTCTCATGAATACACGTTTCACTGTCGTGTGTTATACCGAATCATATATATCAAAGGGATCACCTAATTATTTTTTGAAGCTTAAACGATCAATTTGATTGATATGCGGCCTTTAACCTCTCAAAACCACCAAATGATTATGAAAGACGCCGTAATGGAGGGCTCCGCAATTTTCGACCACCTGGGGTTTTTTAACGTGCGCTGAAATCTGAGCACACGGGCCTGAAGCATTTCTGCCTCCATTGGAAATGCAGCCGCCGCAGCCGGGATTCGATCCCGCGACCTGCGGATCAGCAGCCGAGTACATTATAGCCACTAGACCGTCGCGGTGGGGCTTGAAGCTTAAACGAGCGACAACTTCAGATCTATGATTTCAGCAAACAAACGCGGAAAAAAAATCAATTCATGCAGCCAGTTCACGCGTGTGAATACCACGATGAATAAACAACCCCCATGCGCAGTGCACCGAAAAGATGTAGGCTGCAGATGGTGGCTGGCCTCCACTGCTTCGCACGTACCGAGCCAGCTGCGCTCCCGAAAAACGCCGCGAGCAGCGGCAGAGGCAGCACTGGCATGTGAAGCAGCCGACGCGGAGAAGGCTCTGCTACTTCCGGAACAGCATTCGTAGCAGCGGTGTTTCGTTTTCAACAATCCAAAGCTGTATGCCGTTGCGTTTGCTACCCAAGGCAAACAAAAAGAGCATCAACAGCGTTTTTTGAACAATGCACGAAGCGTTCGACTGTCGGACATGTGAGTGAATAATGGGGCTCGTCGTTGGGCTTCTGGGAGAATTTCCCGCATTCGTTTGTGGTCGTGGCAGCGTTTATTGGTCCCCATGTCATCTAGAAAGAATGACACGTGTGCCTCCCGCGTCTCCACATTGAGAAGCACCGTGGGGACATCAAACAACTCAGCTTCGTGGTGCTGTGCTTTTAGGGGTTTGTTTGCATGTGGAGGCAGACCAGAAGGAGCACGATGTCCTCTCCATTACGGGACTGCAAATGAGTCAAGCACGATCGGCGAAATGTTGTAAAAGAAACATCTCTGCATTTAAACTGCAGCACTTGCGGTTCCACACTGTTGGCGAGTCCTGACAGCGCAGATGCACCCATGGCGATGCCAGTTATATTGCGTACAGCTTACAAGGCTCGACCAGCTGGCGAACAGGTTTCTGTGTGTTGTGAGGCCACATATTTCAAATCGAGAAGTAAGATTTAATAACGTTGAACGTTGGGCAAGTTGGTGATAGTTCGTGCTTACTTATGAAGCACTGCACCGAGACAATCACAAAAGAAACGAAAGGGACACCACTGACATGTGCACAGGGTTTTATCTATGATGCAGCCTCAAAAAGATGGGGTTTCTGAAGAACAAAAGATGTGTCTCGATACCGAATGAACCCAAAATATCACATAATTTGAAAAATGTAGGCAGCAGATGCGGCCTGCTTGTTGTTTTTTCTGCGCCAAACTCAAAAAAGTGTGTGTCAGGCTGGATCGAAATATATCTGCGAAAAAGGATAGATTTTGGTGCGCTGTTAAGAGTGTTTCTACATTTGTAGAGTGTAGAACTGCGGTTGCATATTGTTTGCCCTTGTCATGGGGAAATATGTACATTGCCAAACTGGCCGGTGCATGAATACAATGGTCTCAGAGCACAAAATAGCATTAGCAAGTAGCATGTCGCGGGATCGAATCCCTGCTGGGAAGACTGCATTTTCGATGGAGACCATATTGCTGTAGATCCGTGTGCTCAGATTTGGGTGCACGTTAAAGAACTCCACGTGGTCGCAATTTCCGGAGCCCTCCACTATGGCATCACTCAAAATTATATGGTGGTTTTGGGACGTTGAACCCCCTTTCAATGAAGAAATGATTAGAATTAGCAAGTAATGCTTGCCCACACATTATACGGCATTGCTTAGAGTGTGACTGCGCTCCGCTGTTTTCTTAGACTAAGATATTTTTCTGTCGCAGTGATCAGGTGACCAGGGAAGTTGTCGAGGCATTCCACATCGCAAAAAGAAAAGAAACGTCTGTTAGCCAAGCATTGTTGTTTTGCGAATCGTTCTTTTTGGAAAATATTCTGTAACTTGATCGTCATTGTAACACGTGGTACTATCATGCTGTAGAGTAACCGTGTCGTTTCTGTGGGATAAGCTAGTTACGAGTGTAGTGGTGTCCCTTTCATTCCTTTGGTGCTTTTCTCAATGCGCTGCTTCATAAGTGAACGTAAGTCGGAAGTGATGAAACGCGAAGTATGTACATGATTGTTTGTGCATGCAGTTTCATAGCCTTCGATGGAGTCAGCTGTGGGGTTAAGGTCGTTACGCCGAGGCCACCAGATACGTTAATCAGAGGTTACAGTGTGATTTAAGTGGTGGAGGGCTAGTCGAATGTGGCGTAGTGAATTAATTGCTCGGTACGCAGAGCAGCTCATTCATTTCACTGGTATTGCAAAGATTCGTTTATGACCCTCGACTGGCATATATACTGGCTCGCGTGAGACTGCTAATTTACCAGTCGTGTCGCAGGGGCTTCCGGAGTGCATGGAGGACAGCGCTTGCGCCTATGTGCAACTCAACCTTGCCGGCATCAACTCGGAGCAGTTGTGCCGCTGCCCCGGCGGCCTCAGCTGCCCCCTCGACTGGGACCCACTGGACGGTCGCACCGTGTCGCATGGCAACGACCAGTACAAGGTGATTGATAAATATACGCATGCGTTCGTTTATAATAATGATCACCGACTAAATTAAACACCAGCCGCTTCCATGCCTTCGCTAACAACATAGACTGTTTTTTTTTTTGCGGGAGGGAGAGGAAGGGGCACTTTTTTCATCTGAAGTGAAAGCCGGGCAGGAAGATGTGGTCGAGTGTCACTTTGCGCTTTGCATGACACGGCAAAACAAAAGCCAGTGAGGGGATAGGGCGGAAGAGCCGGGTTTTGGTGTTGCACACCCTAACTTCCCCACTGGTCTTCGCGGAGGTACACAAACCATCTCTTTAGGGCAGCTTTCTCATGTAACGCATGCACTTGAACCACGGATACACGTCAGCTGCAGACTAAATTTATCATTATGTCATATATTAAAGGGAGAGCGACAACTTTAGAGTTATCGTGAAACATATCCGGTAACATCATTCAAGCCACGTTGGAAGAAAACTACGAAAACCACGTGATCACGAGTAGAAAGATTGATACAACTGCAATAACTCTCCTGCATGTTAACCACCAGGAGTCTGAGCTAGCAGACCGTATTGAATCATGGTCTGTGCCCTTACTCAGTGCATGCTTTGAATTAACTGCCCGTTCCCGAATATTTCGCGGACTAAACCGAGAAAAACGATGCGGTGGTCGCTCTGCCGTATATACTTCACTGGTAGATGCTTCCAGCAAGCGATTGTGTACCGATGGATATAGAAATTATTTCGTGCTACACCATTACGTAAGGCATCGCATACTCTGAAGTGCGTGTTTGCTTGTGAAACTTTCATACAGTCGTATGTGCGAACTTTAAGCGCAGTGTTGCGAGAATATGGCACGAGTATACATAGGACGACATCATGATTACAAACAAGTTACAAAGCCACCGCTATCCTCGATTGAGGTGCGTGAACAATCGCACTTGCAGTTCCAAAGTTTCACAGGCTTGTTTTGGCAGCAAGGGTTTGTGCTGTACAGCTTTTCCAATGCTGTTTCATAGTTGTATATATTAATTACAATTGTGCTTGTAGAAGGCCAGTAACTATTCATAAAAAATTATTCGTAGCATTCAGACAAAAACATTTTTTGGCTCTTTATTAATGTTCGGCTGTCTTTTTTAACTGGTTTTCTAATACGCACTTGCTCGGCAAAAAATCAATAACAGGTATAAATTAAAAAAATTGTTTTCCCAATTGCCCATCTGCTTGCATTCACGCAGTGACATTTAGAGCAAGTATGTAAAAAATTATCGCAAGACCAGAAGTACTGGCTCAACTTTCTTGTCTGTCAGATTCTTTAAACTTCTTTTTATGAAGTGGCTGACTGCGCGAGACTTAACGGATTTGTGACCGCTGTAAGCATGATATGAAAGCAGAGAAAGGCTGCTTTTGTGGGCTTGGCTAAGGTCACGTCATCGACAATGAAAACACGCACAGAATGACAAGACAGCGTATACCCCGCTGTCCACATTTGCCTGTATGTTTCAATTACAGTATTCAGTCATGACCCAGTGTGTGAATCATATATTCACCGAAAAGCACCAGACTGCACTTATTCTACGGGCCTGACTGCAACCGTACGAGACACACCATTTCACAGCAAAGAGCCGCTAAGCCTGTTGACTCGTTTTCGCAGTACTGTGGCCGGGCGCCACGCCTGGCACGCTGCCTGCGCGACCAGGTGGTGTACAGCACGGCGGTGAAACTGTCGCTGCTGACGGGCATCAAGCTGGAGAACACGGCGCGCCTGCACTGTTCGTGCCCTCCCACGCACATCTTCTACCGCAACCAGACCAGCCACCAGCAGTACGACAACGGCGTCACCGCCATCGACGTCAGCACGCTCTGCAAACGCGTGCGTATATACCTCACTCGAACGCGTTGTGTCAAGGAGAGGTGAGAATCAGTTGAGTAGTGAAAGGACTTGTAAATATTCGGGGTTTGAATGAGGACTGCACAGCGGCTGCGGTTATTCATCGTGGAGAACCGCAGATAGCCAATGAGTGCATCACTGCTATACCTCTTCCAACGACAACTGCAACCCGTTTTGAATACGCTGTGTGGGCGCGCGCGTCACTCAATTTTTCCTTTTCCGTCATCCTTTTTCTGCCCACAGAAAGCTTTAATGACTACTTGGTAGACCGACAATTGGAGACGCTTTCATTTTTATTCCATAATATAGCATGCATCTAATAGTTATGCAACTCACAATTTTGCGTCTATTGAGTTCGCACTGAGTGTGTGGCCAGGATCAGCTTGTCAGCATATGTTTTTATATGCCAGTGGCCAAGATAAGCTTGTCAGCATATGTCTTTATACGCCAGTAGCCAGGATCAGTTTGTCAGCATATGTCTTTATACGCCAGTCGCCGGGATCAGTTGTCAGCATATGTCTTTATATGCCAGTGGCCAGGATCAGCTTGTCAGCATACGTCTTTATACGCCAGTGGCCACGATCAGCTTGTCAGCATAAGTCTTTATACGCCAGTGGCCAGGATCAGCTTGTCAGCATATGTCTTTATATACCAGTGGCCAGGATCAGCTTTTCAGCACGTCTTTATAGGCCAGTGGCCAGGATCAGCTTGTCAGCATAAGTCTTTATACGCCAGTGGCCTGGATCACCTTGGTAGCATATGTCTTTGTATGCCAGTCACCAAGATCAGCTTGTCAGCATGTCTTTATATGTCAGTGGCCAGGATAAGCTTCTCAGCATATATCTTTGTACGCAAGTGGCCAGGGTCAGCTTGTCAGCATATGTCATTATATGCCAGTGGCCAGGATCAGCTTGTCAGCAAATGTCTTTATAAGCCAGTGGCCAGGATCAGCTCGTCAGCATATATTTTTATACTCCAGTGGCAAGGATCAGCTTGTGAGCATATGTCTTTATACGCCAGTCGCCAGGATCAGCTTGTCAGTGTATGTCTTTACACGCCAGTGGCCAGGATTAGCTTGTCAGTATCTGTCTTTATACGCCATTGGCCAGGATCAGCTTGTCATCATATGTCTTTATCTGCCGGTGGTCAGGATCAGCTTGTGAGCATGTCTTCACACGCCAGACGCCAGGATCAGCTTGTCAGCATATGCCTTTATACGCCAGTGGCCAGGCTCAACTTGTCAGCATGTCTTTTTATGCATGTGGCCAGAATAAGCTTGTGAGCATATGTCTTTATACGCCAGTCTCCAGGATAAGCTTGTTAGCATATGTCTTTACACACCAGTGGCCAGGATCAGCTTGTCAGCATATGTCTTTATACGCCCGTAGCCAGGATCAGCTTGTGTGAATATGTCTTTATACGCCAGTGGCCAGGATCAGCTTGTCAGCATATGTCTTTATACGCCAGTGGCTGGGATCAGCTTGCGAGCATATGTCATTTTACGCCAGTCTCCACGATCAGCTTGTCTGCATATGTCTTTAAACGCCAGTCACCTGGATCAGCTTGTCAGTATATGTCTTTATACTTCAGTGGCCAGGATCAGCTTGTCAGCATATGTCTTTATACGCCAGTGGCCAGTATCACCTTGTCAGCATGTGTCTTTATACGCAAGTCACCGGGATCAGCTTGTCAGCATATGTCTTTATATGCCAGTTGCCAGGATCTACTTGTCAGCATATGTCTTTACACGCCAGTCGGCAGGATCAGCTTGTCAGCGCATGTGTTTACACGCCGGTAACCAGGATCAGCTTGTCAGCATGTCTTTATGCGCCAGTGGCCAGGACCAGCATCTGTGTGTATGGCTTTATATGCCAGTGGCCAGGGTCAGCTTGTCAGCATATGTGTTTATACGCCAGGGGCCAGGATCAGCTTCACCGCCTATGTCTTTACACGCCAGTCGCCAGGATCAGCTAGTGTGCATATGTCTTCAAGCGCCAGTGGCCAGGATCAGCTTGTCAGTATATGTCTTTACAGGACAGTTGCCAAAATCAGCTTGACAGCATATGTCTTTATACGCCAGTGGCCAGGATTAGCTTGTCAATATATGTCTTTATATGCCAGTGGCCAGGATAAGCTTGTCATCATATATCTTTATACGCCAGTGGGCAGGATCAGCTTGTAAGCATATGTCTTTATACACCAGTGGCCAGGATCAGCTTGACAGCATATGATTTTACACGACAGTTGCCAGGATTTACTTGTCAGCATATGTCTTTATACGCCAGTCGCCAGGATCAGCTTGTGTGCATATGTCTTTATATGCCAGTGGCCAGGATCAGCTTGTCAGAATATGTCTTTATATGCCAGTGGCCAGGATCAGCTTGTCAGCATATGTTTTTATATGCCAGTGGAGAGGATCAGCCTGTCAGCTTATGTTTTTATACGCCAGTGGCCAGGATCAGCTTGTCAGTATATGTCTCTACACGCAAGTGGCCAGGATCGGCTTGTCAGCATATGTCTTTATACGCCAGTGGCCAGGATCAGCTTGTCAGCATATGTATTTATATGCCAGTGGCCAGGATCAGCTTGTAAGCATGTCTTTATAGGCCAGCGGCCAGGATCAGCTTGTCAGCATATGTCTTTATATGCCAGTGGCCACGATCAGCTTGTCAGCATATGTCATTATACGCCAGTGGCCAGGATCAGCTTGTCAGCATATGTCATTATACGCCAGTGGCCAGGATCAGCTTGTCAGCATATGTCATTATATGCCAGAGGCCAGGACCAGCTTGTCAGCATATGTCTTTATACGCCCATGGCCATGATTAGCTTGTCAGCATATGTCTTTATGCGCCAGTGGCCTGGATCACCTTGGTAGCATATGTCTTTGTATGCCAGTCACCAAGATCAGCTTGTCAGCATGTCTTTATATGCCAGTGGCCAGGATAAGCTTGTCAGCATATATCTTTGTACGCAAGTGGCCAGGGTCAGCTTGTCAGCATATGTCATTATATGCCAGTGGCCAGGATCAGCTTGTCAGCAAATGTCTTTATAAGCCAGTGGCCAGGATCAGCTCGTCAGCATATATCTTTATACTCCAGTGGCAAGGATCAGCTTGTCAGCGTATGTCTTTACACGCCAGTGGCCAGGATTAGCTTGTCAGTATCTGTCTTTATACGCCATTGGCCAGGATCAGCTTGTCATCATATGTCTTTATCTGCCGGTGGTCAGGATCAGCTTGTGAGCATGTCTTTACACGCCAGACGCCAGGATCAGCTTGTCAGCATATGCCTTTATACGCCAGTGGCCAGGCTCAACTTGTCAGCATGTCTTTTTATGCATGTGGCCAGAATAAGCTTGTGAGCATATGTCTTTATACGCCAGTCTCCATGATCAGCTTGTTAGCATATGTCTTTACACGCCAGTGGCCAGGATCAGCTTGTCAGCATATGTCTTTATACGCCCGTAGCCAGGATCAGCTTGTGTGAATATGTCTTTATACGCCAGTGGCCAGGATCAGCTTGTCAGCATATGTCTTTATACGCCAGTCGGCAGGGTCAGCTTGTCAGCATATGTGTTTATACGCCAGTAACCAGGATCAGCTTGTCAGCATATGTCTTTATACGCCAGTGGCCGGGATCAGCTTGCGAGCATATGTCATTTTACGCCAGTCTCCACGATCAGCTTGTCAGCATATGTCTTTAAACGCCAGTCACCTGGATCAGCTTGTCAATATATGTCTTTATACTTCAGTGGCCAGGATCAGCTTGTCAGCATATGTCTTTATACGCCAGTGGCCAGTATCACCTTGTCAGCATGTGTCTTTATACGCAAGTCACCGGGATCAGCTTGTCAGCATATGTCTTTATATGCCAGTTGCCAGGATCTACTTGTCAGCATATGTCTTTACACGCCAGTCGGCAGGATCAGCTTGTCAGCGCATGTGTTTACACGCTGGTAACCAGGATAGGCTTGTCAGCATGTCTTTATGCGCCAGTGGCCAGGACCAGCATGTGTGTATATGGCTTTATACGCCAGTGGCCAGGGTCAGCTTGTCAGCATATGTCTTTATACGCCAGGGGCCAGGTTCAGCTTCACCGCCTATGTCTTTACACGCCAGTCGCCAGGATCAGCTAGTGTGCATATGTCTTCAAGCGCCAGTGGCCAGGATCAGCTTGTCAGTATATGTCTTTACACGACAGTTGCCAGGATCAGCTTGACAGCATATGTCTTTATACGCCAGTGGCCAGGATTAGCTTGTCAATATATGTCTTTATATGCAAGTGGCCAGGATAAGCTTGTCATCATATATCTTTATACGCCAGTGGGCAGGATCAGCTTGTAAGCATATGTCTTTATACACCAGTGGCCAGGATCAGCTTGACAGCATATGATTTTACACGACAGTTGCCAGGATTTACTTGTCAGCATATGTCTTTATACGCCAGTCGCCAGGATCAGCTTGTGCGCATATGTCTTTATATGCCAGTGGCCAGGATCAGCTTGTCAGAATATGTCTTTATATGCCAGTGGCCAGGATCAGCTTGTCAGCATATGTTTTTATATGCCAGTGGACAGGATCAGCCTGTCAGCATATGTTTTTATACGCCAGTGGCCAGGATCAGCTTGTCAGTATATGTCTTTACACGCAAGTGGCCAGGATCGGCTTGTCAGCATATGTCTTTATACGCCAGTGGCCAGGATCAGCTTGTCAGCATATGTATTTATATGCCAGTGGCCAGGATCAGCTTGTAAGCATGTCTTTATAGGCCAGCGGCCAGGATCAGCTTGTCAGCATATGTCTTTATATGCCAGTGGCCACGATCAGCTTGTCAGCATATGTCATTATACGCCAGTGGCCAGGATCAGCTTGTCAGCATATGTCATTATATGCCAGAGGCCAGGACCAGCTTGTCAGCATATGTCTTTATACGCCCATGGCCAGGATTAGCTTGTCAGCATATGTCTTTATACGGCAGTGGCCTGGATCACCTTGGTAGCATATGTCTTTGTATGCCAGTCACCTAGATCAGCTTGTCAGCATGTCTTTATATGCCAGTGGCCAGGATAAGCTTGTCAGCATATATCTTTGTACGCAAGTGGCCAGGGTCAGCTTGTCAACATATGTCATTATATGCCAGTGGCCAGGATCAGCTTGTCAGCAAATGTCTTTATAAGCCAAAGCCAGGATCAGCTCGTCAGCATATATCTTTATACTCCAGTGGCAAGGATCAGCTTGTGAGCATATGTCTTTATACGCCAGTCGCCAGGATCAGCTTGTCAGCGTATGTCTTTACACGCCAGTGGCCAGGATTAGCTTGTCAGTATCTGTCTTTATACGCCATTGGCCAGGATCAGCTTGTGTGAATATGTCTTTATACGCCAGTGGCCAGGATCAGCTTGTCAGCATATGTCTTTATACACCAGTCGGCAGGATCAGCCTGTCAGCATATGTCTTTATACGCTGGTGGCGAGGATCGTCTTGTGTGCTTATGTCTATATATGCCAGTCGCCATGATCACCTAGTGTGCATATGTCTTTATACGCCAGTTGCGAGGATCAGCTTGTGAGCATATGTCTTGATACGCCAGTGGCCAGGATCAGGTTGTCAGAATATGTCTTTATAGGCCAGTTGCCAGTATCACCTTGTCAGCATGTGTGTTTATACGCAAGTCACCAGGATCAGCTTGTCAGCATATGTCTTTACACGTCAGTGACCAGGATCAGCTTGTCAGCATATGTCTTTATACGCCAGTCGGTAGGATCAGCTTGTCAGCGTATGTGTTTATACGCCAGTAACCAGGATCAGCTTCTCAGCATATGTCTTTATACGCCAGTGGCCGGGATCAGCTTGCGAGCATATGTCATTTTACGTTAGTCTCCACGAGTAGCTTGTCAGCATATGCCTTTAAACGCCAGTCACCAGGATTAGCTTGTCAGCATATGTCTTTATACTCCAGTGGCCAGGATCAGCTTGTCAGCATATGTCTTTATACGCCAGTGGCCAGTATCACCTTGTCAGCATGTGTCTTTATACGCAAGTCACCAGGATCAGCTTGTCAGCATATGTCTTTATACGCCAGTGGCCAGGATCATCTTGTCAGCATATGTCTTTATACGCCAGTCGGCAGGATCAGCTTGTCAGCGTATGTGTTCATACGCCAGTAACCAGGATCAGCTTGTCAGCATGTCTTTCTACGCCAGTTGCCAGGACCAGCATGTGTGTATATGGCTTTATATGCCAGTGGCCAGGATCAGCTTGTCAGCATATGTATTTATACGCCAGGGGCCAGGATCAGCTTCTCAACCAATGTCTTTACACGCCAGTCGCCAGGATCAGCTTGTCAATATATGTCTTTACACGCCAGTGCCCAGGATCAGCTTGTCAGCATATGTCTTTATATGCCAGTGGCCAGGATCAACTTGTCAGCATATGTCTTTATACGCCAGCCGCAAGGATCAGCTTGTCAGCATATGACTTTATACGCCAATGGTTAGGATCAGCTTGCAAGAATATGTCTTTAAACGCCAGTGGCCAGGATCAGCTTGTCAGCATATGTCTTTATACACCAGGGGCGAGAATCAACTTGTCAGCATATGTCTTTACACGCCGGTGGCCAATATCAGCTTGCGAGCATATTTCTTTATACGCCAGTGGCCAGGATCAGCTTGTCAGCATATGTCTTTACACGCCAGTGGCCATTGATTGATTGATTGAAATGTAGGGTTTAACGTCCCAAAACCACCATATGATTATGAGAGACGCCGTAGTGGAGGGCTCCGGAAATTTCGACCACCTGGGGTTCTTTAACGTGCACCCAAATCTGAGCACACGGGCCTACAACATTTCCGGCTTCATCGAAAATGCAGCCACCGCAGCCGGAATTCGAACCCGCGAACTGCGGGTCAGCAGCCGAGTACCTTAGCCACTTGACCACCGCGGCGGGGTACGCCATTGGCCAGGATCAGCTTGTTAGCATATGTCTTTATACTGCCGTCGCCAGGATCAGCTTGTGTGAATGTAACTTTATACGCCAGTCAGCAGGATCAGCTTGTCAGCATGTCTTTATACACCAGTGGCCAGGATCGTCTATGTGCATTTGTCTTTATACGCCAGTGCCAAGATCAGCTAGTCAGCATATGTCTTTATACGCCAGTCGCCAAGATCAGCTAGTGTGCATATGTCTGTATACGCCAGTCTCCAGGATCAGTAAGTGTGAATATATCTTTATACGCCAGTCACCAGGATCAGTAAGTGTGAATATATCTTTATACGCCAGTCACCAGAATCAGTTCGTGAGCATATGTCTTTAAACACCAGTGCCAAGGATCATCTTGTCAGCATATGTCTTTATAAGCCAGTGGCCAAGATCAGCTCGTCAGCATATGTGCTTATACTCTAGTGGCAAGGATCAGCTTGTGAGCATATGTCTTTTTATGCCAGTGGCCAGAATAAGCTTATCAGCATATGTCTTTATATGGCAGTCGCCAGAATCAGCTTGTTAGCATATGTCTTTATACGCCAGTGGCCGGATCAGCTTGTCAACATATGTCATTATACGCCCGTCGCCAGGATCAGCTTGTGTGAATATGTCTTTATACGCCAGTCACCAGGATCAGCTTGTCATTATATGTCTTTATACGCCAGTGGGCAGGATCAGCTTGTCAGCATATGTCTATATACGCCAGTGGCCAAGATCAGCTAGTCAGCATATCTTTTTATACGCGAGTCGCCAAGATCAGCTAGTGTGCATATGTCTTTATACGCCAGTCGCCAAGATCAGTAAGTGTGCATATATCTTTATACACTAGTCACCAGGATCAGCTTGTTAGCATGTGTTTTTATACGCCAGTGGCAAGGATCAGCTTGTCAGCATATGTCTTTATACGGCTGTCGCCAGGATCAGCTTGTCAGCATATGTCTTTATACGCCAGTGGCCAGGATTGTCTTGTGTGCATTTGTCTTTATACGCCAGTACTAAGGATCAGCTTGTTATCATATGTCTTTATATGCCAGTGGCTAGGATCAGCTCGCCAGCATATGTCTTTATACGGCCGTCGCCAGGATCAGCTTGTTAGCATATGTCTTTATACGTCAGTCGCCAGGATCAGTAAGTGTGCATATATCTTTACACGCCAGTCAATAGGATCAGCTTGTGAGCATATGTCTTTATAAGCCAGTGCCCAGGATCAGCTTGTCATCATATGTCTTTATATGCCAGTGGCCAGGATCAGCTTGTCAGCATATGTCTTTATGCGCCTGTCGCCAAAATCAGCTAGTCAGCATATGTCTTTATACGCCAGTCTCCAAGATCAGCTAGTGTGCATATGTCTTTATACGCCAGTCGCCAGGATCAGTAAGTGTGCATATATCTTTATATGCCAGTCAACAGGATCAGCTCGTGAGCATATGTCTTTATATGCCAGTGCCCAGGATAAGCTCTTCAGCAGATGTCTTTATATGCCAGTGGCCAGGATAAGCTTGTCAGCATATGTCTTTACACGCCAGTGGCCAGGATCAGCTTCTCAGCATATGTCAGTATACGCCAGTGGCCAAGATCAGCTAGCGTGCATATGTTTCTATACGCAGGTCGCCAAGATCAGCTAGTGTGCATATGTCTTTATACGCCAGTCGCCAGGATCAGTTAGTGTGCATATATCTTTATACGCCAGTCACCAGGATCAGCTCGTGAGCATATGTCTTGATACGCAAGTGCGAAGGATCATCTTATCAGCATATGTCTTTATACGTCAGTGGCCAGGATCAGCTTGTCAGCATATGTCCTTATACGCCAGTCGCCAGGATCAGCTTGTTAGCATATGTCTTTATACCGCCAGTGGCCAGGATCAGCTTGTCAGCATATGTCTTTATATGCCAGTGGCCAGGATCGTCTTGTGTGCATTTGTCTTTTTACGCCAGTGCGAAGGATCAGCTTGTCATCATGTGTCTTTATACGCCAGTTCCCAGATCAGTAAGTGTGCATATATCTTTATACGCCAGTCGCCGTGATCAGCTTGTCAGCATATGTCTTTATACGCCAGTGGCCAGGATAAACTTGTCAGCATATGTCTTTTTATGCCAGTGCCAAGATCAGCTAGTCAGCATATGTCTTTATACGCCAGTCGCCAAGATCAGCTAGTGTGCATATGTCTGTATACGCCAGTCTCCAGGATCAGTAAGTGTGAATATATCTTTATACGCCAGTCACCAGGATCAGTAAGTGTGAATATATTTTTATACGCCAGTCACCAGAATCAGTTCGTGAGCATGTCTTTATACGCCAGTTCTCAGGATCAGCTTGTCAGAATATGTTTTTATACGCCAGTGGCCAGCATCAGCTTGTCAGCATATGTCTTTATACACCAGTGGCCAGGATCAGCTTTTCAGCATATGTCTTTATGCGCCCGTCGCCAAGATGACATAGTCAGCATATGTCTTTATACGCCAGTCACCAAGATCAGCTAGTGTGCATATGTCTTTATACGTCAGTCGCCAGGATCAATAAGCGTGCATATGTCTTTATACGCCAGTCGCCAGGATCAGTAAGTGTGCATATATCTTTATACGCCGGTCACCAGGATCAGCTCGTGAGCATATGTCTTTAAACGCCAGTGCCAAGGATCATCTTGTCAGCATATGTCTTTATAAGCCAGTGGCCAAGATCAGCTCGTCAGCATATGTGCTTATACTCTAGTGGCAAGGATCAGCTTGTGAGCATATGTCTTTTTATGCCAGTGGCCAGAATAAGCTTATCAGCATATGTCTTTATACGGCAGTCGCCAGAATCAGCTTGTTAGCATATGTCTTTATACGCCAGTGGCCGGATCAGCTTGTCAACATATGTCATTATACGCCCGTCGCCAGGATCAGCTTGTGTGAATATCTCTTTTTACGCCAGTCAGAAGGATCAGCTTGTCAGCATATGTCTTTATACGCCAGTGGCCAGGATAGTCTTGTGTGCATTTGTCTTTATACGCCAGTGCCACGATCAGCTAGTTAGCATACGTCTTTATACGCCAGTCGCCAAGATCAGCTAGTGTACATATGTCTTTACACGCCAGTCGCCAGGGTCAGTAAGTGTGAATATATCTTTTACGCCAGTCACCAGAATCAGTTTCTAAGCCTATGTCTTTATACGCCAGTTCCCAGGATCTGCTTGTCAGAATATGTCTTTATACGCCAGTGGCCAGGATCAGCTTGTCAGCATATGTCTTTATACACCAGTGGCCAGGATCAGCTTGTAAGCATATTTATTTATACGCCCGTTGCCAAGATCAGCTAGTCAGCATATGTCTTTACACGCCAGTCGCCAAAGTCAGCTAGTGTGCATATGTCTTTATACATCAGTCAATAGGATCAGCTCGTGAGCATATATCTTTACACGCCAGTCAATAGGATCAGCTTGTGTGAATATCTCTTTTTACGCCAGTCAGAAGGATCAGCTTGTCAGCATATGTGTTTATACGCCAGTGGCCAGGATCAACTTGTCAGCATATGTCTTTTTATGCCAGTGGCCCGGATTAGCTTGTCAGCATATGTCTTTATACAGCAGTCGCCAGGACCAGCTTGTCAGCATATGTCTTTATATGGCCGTTGCCAGGATCAGCTTGTGTGAACATCTCTTTATACGCCAGTCGGACGGATCAGCTTGTCAGCATATGTCTTTATACACTAGTGGCCAGGATAGTCTTTTGTGCATTTGTCTTTATACACCAGTGCCACGATCAGCTAGTTAGCATACGTCTTTATACGCCAGTTGCCAAGATCAGCTAGTGTGCATATGTCTTTATACGCCAGTCACCAGGATCAGTAAGTGTGAATATATCTTTTTACGCCAGTCACCAGAATCAGTTCGTGAGCATACGTCTTTATACACCAGTTCCCAAGATCAGCTTGTCAGAATATGTCTTTATATGCCAGTGGCCAGGATCAGCTTGTCAGCATATGTCTTTATACACCAGTGGCCAGGATCAGCTTGTCAGCATATGTCTTTATACGCCCGTTGCCAAGATCAGCTTGTCAGCATATGTCTTTATACGCCAGTCGCCAAGGTCAGCTAGTGTGCATTAGTCTTTATACGTCAGTCAATAGGATAAGCTCGTGAGCATATATCTTTATGAGCCAGTCAATAGGATCAGCTCGTGAGCATATGTCTTTATACGCCAGTGCCCAGGATCAGCTTGTCATCATATGTCTTTATACGCCAGTGGCCAGGATCAGCTTGCCAGCATATGTCTTTATTATCCTGTCGCCAAGATCAGCTAGTCAGCATATGTCTTTATACGCCAGTCTCCAAGATCAGCTAGTGTGCATAAGTCTTTATACGCCAGTCGCCAGGATCAGTAAGTGTGCATATATCTTTATACGCCAGTAACCAGGATCAGCTCGTGAGCATATGTCTTGATATGCAAGTGCGAAGGATCATCTTGTCAGCATATGTCTTTATACGCCAGTGGCCAGGATCAGCTTGTCAGCATACGTCCTTATACGCCAGTCGCCAGGATCAGCTTGTTAGCATATGTCTTAATACGCCAGTGGCCAGGAACAACTTGTCAGCATATGTCTTTTTATGCCAGTGGCCAGAATAAGCTTGTCAGCATATGTCTTTATATGCCAGTCGCCAGAATCAGCTTGTTAGCATATGTCTTTATACACCAGTGGCCAGGATCAGCTTTTCAACATATGTCTTTATACGCCCGTCGCAAGGATCAGCTTGTGTGAATATGTCTTTATACGCCAGTCGCCAGGATCAGGTTGACAGCATATGTCTTTATATGCCAGTGGCCAGGATCGTCTTGTGTGCATTTGTCTTTTTACGCCAGTGCAAAGAATCAGCTTGTCATCATATGTTTTTATACTCCAGTGGCCAGGATCAGCTTGTCAGCACATGTCTATACACGCCAGTCGCCAAGATCAGCTAGTCAGCATATCTTTTTATACACCAGTTGCCCAGATCATCTAGTGTGCATATGTCTTTATACGCCACTCGCCAGGATCAGTAAGTGTGCATATATCTTTATACATCAGTCACCAGGATCAGCTTGTCAGCATATGTCTTTATACACCAGTCGCCGTGATCAACTTGTCAGCATATGTGTTTATACGCCAGTGGCCAGGATCAACTTGTCAGCATATGTCTTTTTATGACAGTGGCCAGGATAAGCTTGTAAGCATATGTCTTTATACGCCAGTCGCCAGGATCAGCTTGTTAGCATATGTCTTTATACGCCAGGGGCCAGGATCGTCTTTTGTGCATTTGTCTTTATACGCCAGTACCAAGGACCAGCTTGTCATCATATGTCTTTACACACCAGTGGCTAGGATCAGCTCGTCAGCATGTCTTTATACGCCAGTCGCTAGGATCAGCTTGTTAGCATATGTCTTTATACGCCAGTGGCCAGGATCAGCTTGTTAGCATATGTGTTTATACGGCCGTCGCCAGGATCAGCTTGTGTGAATATCTCTTTATACGCCAGTCGGAAGGATCAGCTTGTCAGCATATGTCTTTATACGCCAGTGGCCAGGATAGTCTTGTGTGCATTTGTCTTTATACGCCAGTGCCACGATCAGCTAGCTAGCATATGTCTTTATACGCCAGTCGCCAAGATCAGCTAGTGTGCATATGTCTTTATACGCCAGTCGCCAGGATCAGTAAGTGTGAATATATCTTTATACGCCAGTCACCATAATCAGTTCGTGAGCATACGTCTTTATACGCCAGTCGCCAGGATCAGCTTGTTAGCATATGTCTTTATACGCCAGTGGCCAGGATCAGCTTGTCAACATATGTCTTTATACGCCCGTCGCCAGGATCAGCTTGTGTGTATATGTCTTTATACGCCAGTCGCCAGGATCAGCTTGTCAGCATATGTCTTTATACGCCAGTGGCCAGGATCGTCTTGCGTGCATTTGTCTTTTTACGCCAGTGCGAAGGATGAGCTAGTCATCATGTGTCTTTATACGCCAGTGGCCAGGATCAGCTTGTCAGCATATGTCTTTATACGCCAGTGCCAAGATCAACTAGTCAGCATATGTCTTTATACGCCAGTTGCAAGATCAGCTAGTGTGCATATATCTTTACACGCCAGTCGCCACGATCAGTAGGTGTGAATATATCTTTATACGCCAGTCACCAGAATCAGCTCGTGAGCATATGTCTTTATACGCCAGTGGCCAGGATCGTCTTGTGTGCATTTGTCTTTTTACGCCAGTGCAAAGGATCAGCTTGTCATCATATGTTTTTATACGCCAGTGGCCAGGATCAGCTTGTCAGCATATGTCTATATACGCCAGTTGCCAAGATCAGCTAGTCAGCATATCTTTTTATACTTCAGTTGCCCAGATCAGCTAAAGTGCATAAGTCTTTATACGCCACTCGCCAGGATCAGTAAGTGTACATATATCTTTATACAGCAGTCACCAGGATCAGCTCGTGAGCATACATCTTTATATGCCAGTGCCCAGGATCAGCTTGTCAGCATATGTCTTTATACGCCAGTGGCAAAGATCAGCTTGTCACAATATGTCTTTATACGCAAGTGGCCAGGATCAGCTTGTCAGCATATGTCATTATACGCCAGTGGCCAGGATCTGCTTGTCAGCATATGTCTTTATCTGCCGGTGGCCAGGTTCAGCTTGTCAGCATATGTCTTTATACGCCAGTCGCCATGATCAGCTTGTCAGCATATGTGTTCATACGCCAGTGGCCGGGATCAACTTGTCAGCATATGTATTTTTATGCCAGTGGCCAGGATAAACTTGTCAGCATATGTCTTTATACGCCAGTCGCCAGAACCAGCTTGTTAGCATATGTCTTTATACGCCCGTGGCCAAGATCACCTTGTGTGAATATGTCTTTATACGCCAGTCCCGAGGATCAGCTTGTCAGCATATGTCTTTATACGCCAGTGGCCAGGATCGTCTTGTGTGCATTTGTCTTTATACGCCAGTACCAAGGATCAGCTTGTCATCATATGTCTTTATACACCAGTGGCTAGAATCAGCTCGTCAGCATGTCTTTATACGCCAGTCGCAAGATCAGCTAGTGTGCATATATCTTTACACGCCAGTCGCCAGGATCAGTAGGTGTGAATATATCTTTATACGCCAGTCACCAGAATCAGCTCGTGAGCATATGTCTTTATACTCCAGTTCCCAGGATAAGCTTGTCTAAATATGTTTTCATACGCCAGTGGCCAGGATCAGCTTGTCAGCATATGTCTTTATACGCAAGTGGCCAGGATCAGCTTGTCAGCATATGTCATTATACGCCAGTGGCCAGGATCAGCTTGTCAGATTATGTCTTTATATGCCCGTCGCCAAGATCAGCTAGTCAGCATATGTCTTTATACGCTAGTCGCCAAGATCAGCTAGAGTGCATATGTCTTTACACGTCAGTCGCGAGGATGAGTAAGTGTGCATATATCTTTACACGCCAGTCGCCAGGATCAGCTTGTTAGCATATGTCTTTATACGCCAGTGGACAGGATCAGCTTGTTGGCGTATGTCTTTATACGGCTGTCGCCAGGATCAGCTTGTGTGAATATCTCTTTATACGCCAGTCGGAAGGATCAGCTTGTCAGCATATGTCTTTATACGCCAGTGGCCAGAATCGTCTTGTGTGCATTTGTCTTTTTACGCCAGTGCGAAGGATGAGCTAGTCATCATGTGTCTTTATACGCCAGTGGCCAGAATAAGCTTGTCAGCATATGTCTTTATATGCCAGTCGCCAGAATCAGCTTGTTAGCATCTGTCTTTATACACCAGTGGCCAGGATCAGCTTGTCAACATATGTCTTTATACGCCCGTCGCCAGGATCAGCTTATGTGAATATGTCTTTATACGCCAGTCGCCAGGATCAGCTTGACAGCATATGTCTTTATATGCTAGTGGCCAGGATCGTCTTGTGTGCATTTGTCTTTTTATGCCAGTGCAAAAAATCAGCTTCTCAACATATGTTTTTATACGACAGTGGCCAGGATCAGCTTGTCAGCATACATCTATATACGCCAGTCGCCAAGATCAGCTAGTCAGCATATCTTTTTATACACCAGTTGCCCAGATCAGCTAGTGTGCATATGTCTTTATACGCCACTCGCCAGGATCAGTAAGTGTGCATATATCTTTATACATCAGTCACCAGGATCAGGTCGTGAGCATATGTCTTTATATGCCAGTGCCCAGGAGCAGCTTGTCAGCATATGTCTTTATACGCCAGTGGCAAAGATCAGCTTGTAAGCATATGTCTTTATACGCAAGTGGCCAGGATCAGCTTGTCAGCATATGTCATTAAACGCCAGTGGCCAGGATCTGCTTGTCAGCATATGTCTTTTTCTGCCGGTGGCCAGGATCAGCTTGTCAGCATATGTCTTTATACGCCAGTCGCCGTGATCAGCTTGTCAGCATATGTGTTTATACGCCAGTGGCCAGGATCAACTTGTCAGCATATGTCTTTTTATGCCAGTGGCCAGGATAAGCTTGTCAGCATATGTCTTTATACGCCAGTCGCCAGGATCAGCTTGTTAGCTTATTTCTTTATACGCCCGTTGCCAAGATCACCTTGTGTGAATATGTCTTTTTATGCCTGTCGCCAGGATCAGCTTGTCAGCATGTCTTTATACGCCAGTGGCCAGGATCGTCTTGTGTGCATTTGTCTTTATACGCCAGTACCAAGGATCAGCTTGTCATCATATGTCTTTATACGCCAGTGGCTAGGATCAGCTCGTCAGCATGTCTTTATACGCCAGTCGCCAGGATCAGCTTGTTAGCATATGTCTTTATACGCCAGTGGCCAGGATCAGCTTGTCAGCATATGTCTTTATATGGCCGTTGCCAGGATCAGCTTGTGTGAACATCTCTTTATACGCCAGTCGGAAGGATCAGCTTGTCAGCATATGTCTTTATATGCCAGTGGCCAGGATAGTCTTCTGTGCATTTGTCTTTATACACCAGTGCCACGATCAGCTAGTTAGCATATGTCTTTACACGCCAGTCGCCAAGATCAGCTAGTGTGCATATGTCTTTATACGCCAGTCGCCAGGATCAGTAAGTGTGAATATATCTTTATACGCCAGTCACCAGAATGAGTTCGTGAGCATACGTCTTTATACACCAGTTCCCAGGATCAGCTTGTCAGAATATGTCTTTATACGGCAGTGGCCAGGATCAGCTTGTCAGCATATGTCTTTATACACCAGTGGCCAGGATCAGCTTGTCAGCATATGTCTTTATATGCCCGTTGCCAAGATCAGCTAGTCAGCATATGTCTTTATACGCCAGTCGCCAAGGTCAGCTAGTGTGCATATGTCTTTATACGTCAGTCAATAGGATCAGCTCGTGAGCATATATCTTTATACGCCAGTCAATAGGATCAGCTCGTGAGCATATGTCTTTATACGCCAGTGCCCAGGATAAGCTCTTCAGCAGATGTCTTTATATGCCAGTGGCCAGGATCAGCTTGTCAGCATATGTCTTTATATGCCAGTGACCAGGATCAGCTTCTCAGCATATGTCAGTGTATGCCAGTGGCCAAGATCAGCTAGTGTGCATATGTTTTTATACGCCAGTCGCCAAGATGAGCTAGTGTGCATATGTCTTTATACGCCACTCGCCAGGATCAGAAAGTGTGCATATATCTTTATACATCAGTCACCAGGATCAGCTCGTGAGCATACATCTTTATATGCCAGTGCCCAGGAACAGCTTGTCAGCATATGTCTTTATACGCCAGTGGCAAATATCAGCTTGTCACAATATGTCTTTATACGCAAGTGGCCAGGATCAGCTTGTCAGCATATTTCATTATACGCCAGTGGCCAGGATCTGCTTGTCAGCATATGTCTTTATCTGCCGGTGGCCAGGTTCAGCTTGTCAGCATATGTCTTTATACGCCAGTCGCCATGATCAGCTTGTCAGCATATGTGTTTATACGCCAGTGGCCAGGATCAACTTGTCAGCATATGTATTTTTATGCCAGTGGCCAGGATAAGCTTGTCAGCATATGTCTTTATACGCCAGTCGCCAGAACCAGCTTGTTAGCATATGTCTTTATACGCCCGTGGCCAAGATTACCTTGTGTGAATATGTCTTTATACGCCAGTCCCGAGGATCAGCTTGTCAGCATATGTCTTTATACGCCAGTGGCCAGGATCGTCTTGTGTGCATTTGTCTTTATACGCCAGTACCAAGGATCAGCTTGTCATCATATGTCTTTATACACCAGTGGCTAGGATCAGCTCGTCAGCATGTCTTTAAACGCCAGTCGCCAGGATCAGCTTGTTAGCATATGTCTTTACACGCCAGTGGCCAGGATCAGCTTGTTGGCGTATGTCTTTATACAGCCGTCGCCAGGATCAGCTTGTGTGAATATCTCTTTATACGCCAGTCGGAAGGATCAGCTTGTCAGCATATGTCTTTATACGCCAGTGGCCAGAATCGTCTTGTGTGCATTTGTCTTTTTACACCAGTGCGAAGGATCAGCTTGTCATCATGTGTCTTTATACGCCAGTGGCCAGGATCAGCTTGTCAGCATATGTCTTTCTACGCCAGTGCCAAGATCCACTAGTCAGCATATGTCTTTATACGCCAGTCGCAAGATCAGCTAGTGTGCATATATCTTTACACGCCAGTCGCCAGGATCAGTAGGTGTGAATATATCTTTATACGCCAGTCACCAGAATCAGCTCGTGAGCATATGTCTTTTTACGCCAGTTCCCAGGATAAGCTTGTCTAAATATGTTTTCATACGCCAGTGGCCAGGATCAGCTTGTAAGCATATGTCTTTTTACGCAAGTGGCCAGGATCAGGTTGTCAGCATATGTCATTATACGCCAGTGGCCAGGATCAGCTTGTCAGATTATGTCTTTATACGCCCGTCGCCAAGATCAGCTAGTCAGCATATGTCTTTATACGCTAGTCACCAAGATCAGCTAGAGTGCATATGTCTTTACACGTCAGTCGCGAGGATGAGTAAGTGTGCATATATCTTTATACGCCAGTCGCCAGGATCAGCTTGTTAGCATATGTCTTTATACGCCAGTGGCCAGGATCAGCTTGTTGGCGTATGTCTTTATACGGCCGTCGCCAGGATCAGCTTGTGTGAATATCTCTTTATACGCCAGTCGGAAGGATCAGCTTGTCAGCATATGTCTTTATACGCCAGTGGCCAGAATCGTCTTGTGTGCATTTGTCTTTTTACGCCAGTGCGAAGGATGAGCTAGTCATCATGTGTCTTTATACGCCAGTGGCCACAATAAGCTTGTCAGCATATGTCTTTATATGCCAGTCGCCAGAATCAGCTTGTTAGCATATGTCTTTATACACCAGTGGCCAGGATCAGCTTGACAGCATATGTCTTTATACGCTAGTGGCCAGGATCGTCTTGTGTGCATTGGTCTTTTTACGCCAGTGCAAAGGATCAGCTTCTCAACATATGTTTTTATACGACAGTGGCCAGGATCAGCTTGTCAGCATATGTCCTTATACGCCAGTCGCCAGGATCAGCTTGTTAGCATATGTCTTAATACGCCAGTGGCCAGGAACAACTTGTCAGCATATGTCTTTTTATGCCAGTGGCCAGAATAAGCTTGTCAGCATATGTCTTTATATGCCAGTCGCCAGAATCAGCTTGTTAGCATATGTCTTTATACACCAGTGGCCAGGATCAGCTTTTCAACATATGTCTTTATACGCCCGTCGCAAGGATCAGCTTGTGTGAATATGTCTTTATACGCCAGTCGCCAGGATCAGGTTGACAGCATATGTCTTTATATGCCAGTGGCCAGGATCGTCTTGTGTGCATTTGTCTTTTTACGCCAGTGCAAAGAATCAGCTTGTCATCATATGTTTTTATACTCCAGTGGCCAGGATCAGCTTGTCAGCATATGTCTATACACGCCAGTCGCCAAGATCAGCTAGTCAGCATATCTTTTTATACACCAGTTGCCCAGATCATCTAGTGTGCATATGTCTTTATACGCCACTCGCCAGGATCAGTAAGTGTGCATATATCTTTATACATCAGTCACCAGGATCAGCTTGTCAGCATATGTCTTTATACACCAGTCGCCGTGATCAACTTGTCAGCATATGTGTTTATACGCCAGTGGCCAGGATCAACTTGTCAGCATATGTCTTTTTATGACAGTGGCCAGGATAAGCTTGTAAGCATATGTCTTTATACGCCAGTCGCCAGGATCAGCTTGTTAGCATATGTCTTTATACGCCAGGGGCCAGGATCGTCTTTTGTGCATTTGTCTTTATATGCCAGTACCAAGGACCAGCTTGTCATCATATGTCTTTACACACCAGTGGCTAGGATCAGCTCGTCAGCATGTCTTTATACGCCAGTCGCTAGGATCAGCTTGTTAGCATATGTCTTTATACGCCAGTGGCCAGGATCAGCTTGTTAGCATATGTGTTTATACGGCCGTCGCCAGGATCAGCTTGTGTGAATATCTCTTTATACGCCAGTCGGAAGGATCAGCTTGTCAGCATATGTCTTTATACGCCAGTGGCCAGGATAGTCTTGTGTGCATTTGTCTTTATACGCCAGTGCCACGATCAGCTAGCTAGCATATGTCTTTACACGCCAGTCGCCAAGATCAGCTAGTGTGCATATGTCTTTATACGCCAGTCGCCAGGATCAGTAAGTGTGAATATATCTTTATACGCCAGTCACCATAATCAGTTCGTGAGCATACGTCTTTATACGCCAGTCGCCAGGATCAGCTTGTTAGCATATGTCTTTATACGCCAGTGGCCAGGATCAGCTTGTCAACATATGTCTTTATACGCCCGTCGCCAGGATCAGCTTGTGTGTATATGTCTTTATACGCCAGTCGCCAGGATCAGCTTGTCAGCATATGTCTTTATACGCCAGTGGCCAGGATCATCTTGCGTGCATTTGTCTTTTTACGCCAGTGCGAAGGATGAGCTAGTCATCATGTGTCTTTATACGCCAGTGGCCAGGATCAGCTTGTCAGCATATGTCTTTATACGCCAGTGCCAAGATCAACTAGTCAGCATATGTCTTTATACGCCAGTTGCAAGATCAGCTAGTGTGCATATATCTTTACACGCCAGTCGCCACGATCAGTAGGTGTGAATATATCTTTATACGCCAGTCACCAGAATCAGCTCGTGAGCATATGTCTTTATACGCCAGTGGCCAGGATCGTCTTGTGTGCATTTGTCTTTTTACGCCAGTGCAAAGGATCAGCTTGTCATCATATGTTTTTATACGCCAGTGGCCAGGATCAGCTTGTCAGCATATGTCTATATACGCCAGTTGCCAAGATCAGCTAGTCAGCATATCTTTTTATACTTCAGTTGCCCAGATCAGCTAAAGTGCATAAGTCTTTATACGCCACTCGCCAGGATCAGTAAGTGTACATATATCTTTATACAGCAGTCACCAGGATCAGCTCGTGAGCATACATCTTTATATGCCAGTGCCCAGGATCAGCTTGTCAGCATATGTCTTTATACGCCAGTGGCAAAGATCAGCTTGTCACAATATGTCTTTATACGCAAGTGGCCAGGATCAGCTTGTCAGCATATGTCATTATACGCCAGTGGCCAGGATCTGCTTGTCAGCATATGTCTTTATCTGCCGGTGGCCAGGTTCAGCTTGTCAGCATATGTCTTTATACGCCAGTCGCCATGATCAGCTTGTCAGCATATGTGTTCATACGCCAGTGGCCGGGATCAACTTGTCAGCATATGTATTTTTATGCCAGTGGCCAGGATAAACTTGTCAGCATATGTCTTTATACGCCAGTCGCCAGAACCAGCTTGTTAGCATATGTCTTTATACGCCCGTGGCCAAGATCACCTTGTGTGAATATGTCTTTATACGCCAGTCCCGAGGATCAGCTTGTCAGCATATGTCTTTATACGCCAGTGGCCAGGATCGTCTTGTGTGCATTTGTCTTTATACGCCAGTACCAAGGATCAGCTTGTCATCATATGTCTTTATACACCAGTGGCTAGAATCAGCTCGTCAGCATGTCTTTATACGCCAGTCGCAAGATCAGCTAGTGTGCATATATCTTTACACGCCAGTCGCCAGGATCAGTAGGTGTGAATATATCTTTATACGCCAGTCACCAGAATCAGCTCGTGAGCATATGTCTTTATACTCCAGTTCCCAGGATAAGCTTGTCTAAATATGTTTTCATACGCCAGTGGCCAGGATCAGCTTGTCAGCATATGTCTTTATACGCAAGTGGCCAGGATCAGCTTGTCAGCATATGTCATTATACGCCAGTGGCCAGGATCAGCTTGTCAGATTATGTCTTTATATGCCCGTCGCCAAGATCAGCTAGTCAGCATATGTCTTTATACGCTAGTCGCCAAGATCAGCTAGAGTGCATATGTCTTTACACGTCAGTCGCGAGGATGAGTAAGTGTGCATATATCTTTACACGCCAGTCGCCAGGATCAGCTTGTTAGCATATGTCTTTATACGCCAGTGGACAGGATCAGCTTGTTGGCGTATGTCTTTATACGGCTGTCGCCAGGATCAGCTTGTGTGAATATCTCTTTATACGCCAGTCGGAAGGATCAGCTTGTCAGCATATGTCTTTATACGCCAGTGGCCAGAATCGTCTTGTGTGCATTTGTCTTTTTACGCCAGTGCGAAGGATGAGCTAGTCATCATGTGTCTTTATACGCCAGTGGCCAGAATAAGCTTGTCAGCATATGTCTTTATATGCCAGTCGCCAGAATCAGCTTGTTAGCATCTGTCTTTATACACCAGTGGCCAGGATCAGCTTGTCAACATATGTCTTTATACGCCCGTCGCCAGGATCAGCTTATGTGAATATGTCTTTATACGCCAGTCGCCAGGATCAGCTTGACAGCATATGTCTTTATATGCTAGTGGCCAGGATCGTCTTGTGTGCATTTGTCTTTTTATGCCAGTGCAAAAAATCAGCTTCTCAACATATGTTTTTATACGACAGTGGCCAGGATCAGCTTGTCAGCATACATCTATATACGCCAGTCGCCAAGATCAGCTAGTCAGCATATCTTTTTATACACCAGTTGCCCAGATCAGCTAGTGTGCATATGTCTTTATACGCCACTCGCCAGGATCAGTAAGTGTGCATATATCTTTATACATCAGTCACCAGGATCAGGTCGTGAGCATATGTCTTTATATGCCAGTGCCCAGGAGCAGCTTGTCAGCATATGTCTTTATACGCCAGTGGCAAAGATCAGCTTGTAAGCATATGTCTTTATACGCAAGTGGCCAGGATCAGCTTGTCAGCATATGTCATTAAACGCCAGTGGCCAGGATCTGCTTGTCAGCATATGTCTTTTTCTGCCGGTGGCCAGGATCAGCTTGTCAGCATATGTCTTTATACGCCAGTCGCCGTGATCAGCTTGTCAGCATATGTGTTTATACGCCAGTGGCCAGGATCAACTTGTCAGCATATGTCTTTTTATGCCAGTGGCCAGGATAAGCTTGTCAGCATATGTCTTTATACGCCAGTCGCCAGGATCAGCTTGTTAGCTTATGTCTTTATACGCCCGTTGCCAAGATCACCTTGTGTGAATATGTCTTTTTATGCCTGTCGCCAGGATCAGCTTGTCAGCATGTCTTTATACGCCAGTGGCCAGGATCGTCTTGTGTGCATTTGTCTTTATACGCCAGTACCAAGGATCAGCTTGTCATCATATGTCTTTATACGCCAGTGGCTAGGATCAGCTCGTCAGCATGTCTTTATACGCCAGTCGCCAGGATCAGCTTGTTAGCATATGTCTTTATACGCCAGTGGCCAGGATCAGCTTGTCAGCATATGTCTTTATATGGCCGTTGCCAGGATCAGCTTGTGTGAACATCTCTTTATACGCCAGTCGGAAGGATCAGCTTGTCAGCATATGTCTTTATATGCCAGTGGCCAGGATAGTCTTCTGTGCATTTGTCTTTATACACCAGTGCCACGATCAGCTAGTTAGCATATGTCTTTACACGCCAGTCGCCAAGATCAGCTAGTGTGCATATGTCTTTATACGCCAGTCGCCAGGATCAGTAAGTGTGAATATATCTTTATACGCCAGTCACCAGAATGAGTTCGTGAGCATACGTCTTTATACACCAGTTCCCAGGATCAGCTTGTCAGAATATGTCTTTATACGGCAGTGGCCAGGATCAGCTTGTCAGCATATGTCTTTATACACCAGTGGCCAGGATCAGCTTGTCAGCATATGTCTTTATATGCCCGTTGCCAAGATCAGCTAGTCAGCATATGTCTTTATACGCCAGTCGCCAAGGTCAGCTAGTGTGCATATGTCTTTATACGTCAGTCAATAGGATCAGCTCGTGAGCATATATCTTTATACGCCAGTCAATAGGATCAGCTCGTGAGCATATGTCTTTATACGCCAGTGCCCAGGATAAGCTCTTCAGCAGATGTCTTTATATGCCAGTGGCCAGGATCAGCTTGTCAGCATATGTCTTTATATGCCAGTGACCAGGATCAGCTTCTCAGCATATGTCAGTGTATGCCAGTGGCCAAGATCAGCTAGTGTGCATATGTTTTTATACGCCAGTCGCCAAGATCAGCTAGTGTGCATATGTCTTTATACGCCACTCGCCAGGATCAGAAAGTGTGCATATATCTTTATACATCAGTCACCAGGATCAGCTCGTGAGCATACATCTTTATATGCCAGTGCCCAGGAACAGCTTGTCAGCATATGTCTTTATACGCCAGTGGCAAATATCAGCTTGTCACAATATGTCTTTATACGCAAGTGGCCAGGATCAGCTTGTCAGCATATTTCATTATACGCCAGTGGCCAGGATCTGCTTGTCAGCATATGTCTTTATCTGCCGGTGGCCAGGTTCAGCTTGTCAGCATATGTCTTTATACGCCAGTCGCCATGATCAGCTTGTCAGCATATGTGTTTATACGCCAGTGGCCAGGATCAACTTGTCAGCATATGTATTTTTATGCCGGTGGCCAGGTTCAGCTTGTCAGCATATGTCTTTATACGCCAGTCGCCATGATCAGCTTGTCAGCATATGTGTTTATACGCCAGTGGCCAGGATCAACTTGTCAGCATATGTATTTTTATGCCAGTGGCCAGGATAAGCTTGTCAGCATATGTCTTTATACGCCAGTCGCCAGAACCAGCTTGTTAGCATATGTCTTTATACGCCCGTGGCCAAGATTACCTTGTGTGAATATGTCTTTATACGCCAGTCCCGATGATCAGCTTGTCAGCATATGTCTTTATACGCCAGTGGCCAGGATCGTCTTGTGTGCATTTGTCTTTATACGCCAGTACCAAGGATCAGCTTGTCATCATATGTCTTTATACACCAGTGGCTAGGATCAGCTCGTCAGCATGTCTTTAAACGCCAGTCGCCAGGATCAGCTTGTTAGCATATGTCTTTACACGCCAGTGGCCAGGATCAGCTTGTTGGCGTATGTCTTTATACAGCCGTCGCCAGGATCAGCTTGTGTGAATATCTCTTTATACGCCAGTCGGAAGGATCAGCTTGTCAGCATATGTCTTTATACGCCAGTGGCCAGAATCGTCTTGTGTGCATTTGTCTTTTTACACCAGTGCGAAGGATCAGCTTGTCATCATGTGTCTTTATACGCCAGTGGCCAGGATCAGCTTGTCAGCATATGTCTTTCTACGCCAGTGCCAAGATCCACTAGTCAGCATATGTCTTTATACGCCAGTCGCAAGATCAGCTAGTGTGCATATATCTTTACACGCCAGTCGCCAGGATCAGTAGGTGTGAATATATCTTTATACGCCAGTCACCAGAATCAGCTCGTGAGCATATGTCTTTTTACGCCAGTTCCCAGGATAAGCTTGTCTAAATATGTTTTCATACGCCAGTGGCCAGGATCAGCTTGTAAGCATATGTCTTTTTACGCAAGTGGCCAGGATCAGGTTGTCAGCATATGTCATTATACGCCAGTGGCCAGGATCAGCTTGTCAGATTATGTCTTTATACGCCCGTCGCCAAGATCAGCTAGTCAGCATATGTCTTTATACGCTAGTCACCAAGATCAGCTAGAGTGCATATGTCTTTACACGTCAGTCGCGAGGATGAGTAAGTGTGCATATATCTTTATACGCCAGTCGCCAGGATCAGCTTGTTAGCATATGTCTTTATACGCCAGTGGCCAGGATCAGCTTGTTGGCGTATGTCTTTATACGGCCGTCGCCAGGATCAGCTTGTGTGAATATCTCTTTATACGCCAGTCGGAAGGATCAGCTTGTCAGCATATGTCTTTATACGCCAGTGGCCAGAATCGTCTTGTGTGCATTTGTCTTTTTACGCCAGTGCGAAGGATGAGCTAGTCATCATGTGTCTTTATACGCCAGTGGCCAGAATAAGCTTGTCAGCATATGTCTTTATATGCCAGTCGCCAGAATCAGCTTGTTAGCATATGTCTTTATACACCAGTGGCCAGGATCAGCTTGACAGCATATGTCTTTATACGCTAGTGGCCAGGATCGTCTTGTGTGCATTGGTCTTTTTACGCCAGTGCAAAGGATCAGCTTCTCAACATATGTTTTTATACGACAGTGGCCAGGATCAGCTTGTCAGCATACATCTATATACGCCAGTCGCCAAGATCAGCTAGTCAGCATATCTTTTTATACACCAGTTGCCCAGATCAGCTAGTGTGCATATGTCTTTATACGCCACTCGCCAGGATCAGTAAGTGTGCATATATCTTTATACATCAGTCACCAGGATCAGCTCGTGAGCATATGTCTTTATATGCCAGTGCCCAGGAGCAGCTTGTCAGAATATGTCTTTATACGGCAGTGGCCAGGATCAGCTTGTCAGCATATGTCTTTATACGCAAGTGGCCAGGATCAGCTTGTCAGCATATGTCATTAAACGCCAGTGGCCAGGATCTGCTTGTCAGCATATGTCTTTTTCTGCCGGTGGCCAGGATCAGCTTGTGTGAACATCTCTTTATACGCCAGTCGGAAGGATCAGCTTGTCAGCATATGTCTTTATACGCCAGTGGCCAGGATAGTCTTTTGTGCATTTGTCTTTATACACCAGTGCCACGATCAGCTAGTTAGCATATGTCTTTATACGCCAGTCGCCAAGATCAGCTAGTGTGCATATGTCTTTATACGCGAGTCGCCAGGATCTGTAAGTGTGAATATATCTTTATACACCAGTCACCAGAATGAGTTCGTGAGCATACGTCTTTATACACCAGTTCCCAGGATCAGCTTGTCAGAATATGTCTTTATACGGCAGTGG
This sequence comes from Rhipicephalus microplus, assembly GCF_043290135.1. Classification (NCBI taxonomy): domain Eukaryota; kingdom Metazoa; phylum Arthropoda; class Arachnida; order Ixodida; family Ixodidae; genus Rhipicephalus; species Rhipicephalus microplus. Next base: position 30,213,561 of record NC_134710.1, read on the forward strand.
CCAGGATCAGCTTGTCAGCATATGTCTTTATACGCAAGTGGCCAGGATCAGCTTGTCAGCATATGTCATTAAACGCCAGTGGCCAGGATCTGCTTGTCAGCATATGTCTTTTTCTGCCGGTGGCCAGGATCAGCTTGTCAGCATATGTCTATACGCCAGTCGCCGTGATCAGCTTGTCAGCATATGTGTTTATACGCCAGTGGCCAGGATAAACTTGTCAGCATATGTCTTTTTATGCCAGTGGCCAGGATAAGCTTGTCAGCATATGTCTTTATACGCCTGTCGCGAGGATCAGCTTGTTAGCATATGTCTTTATAGGCCCGTTGCCAAGATCACCTTGTGTGAATATGTCTTTATATGCCTGTCGCCAGGATCAGCTTGTCAGCATATGTCTTTATACGCCAGTGGCCAGGATCGTCTTGTGTGCATTTGTCTTTATACGGCAGTACCAAGGATCAGCTTGTCATCATATGTCTTTATACGCCAGTGGCTAGAATCAGCTCGTCAGCATGTCTTTATACACCAGTCGCCAGGATCAGCTTGTTAGCATATGTCTTTATACGCCAGTGGCCAGGATCAGCTTGTCAGCATATGTCTTTATATGGCCGTTGCCAGGATAGTCTTTTGTGCATTTGTCTTTATACACCAGTGCCACGATCAGCTAGTTAGCATATGTCTTTATACGCCAGTCGCCAAGATCAGCTAGTGTGCATATGTCTTTATACGCCAGTCGCCAGGATCAGTAAGTGTGAATATATCTTTATACGCCAGTCACCAGAATGAGTTCGTGAGCATACGTCTTTATACACCAGTTCCCAGGATCAGCTTGTCAGAATATGTCTTTATACGGCAGTGGCCAGGATCAGCTTGTCAGCATATGTCTTTATACACCAGTGGCCAGGATCAGCTTGTCAGCATATGTCTTTATATGCCCGTTGCCAAGATCAGCTAGTCAGCATATGTCTTTATACGCCAGTCGCCAAGGTCAGCTAGTGTGCATATGTCTTTATACGTCAGTCAATAGGATCAGCTCGTGAGCATATATCTTTATACGCCAGTCAATAGGATCAGCTCGTGAGCATATGTCTTTATACGCCAGTGCCCAGGATAAGCTCTTCAGCAGATGTCTTTATATGCCAGTGGCCAGGATCAGCTTGTCAGCATATGTCTTTATACGCCAGTGACCAGGATCAGCTTCTCAGCATATGTCAGTATACGCCAGTGGCCAAGATCAGCTAGTGTGCATATGTTTTTATACGCCAGTCGCCAAGATCAGCTAGTGTGCGTATGTCTTTATACGCCAGTCGCCAGCATCAGTAAGTGTGCATATATCTTTATACGCCAGTTCCCAGGATAAGCTTGTCTAAATATGTTTTCATACGCCAGTGGCCAGGATCAGCTTGTCAGCATATGTCTTTATACGCAAGTGGCCAGGATCAGCTTGTCAGCATATGTCATGATACGCCAGTGGCCAGGATCAGCTTGTCAGATTATGTCTTTATACGCCCGTCGCCAAGATCAGCTAGTCAGCATATGTCTTTATACGCTAGTCGCCAAGATCAGCTAGAGTGCATATGTCTTTACACATCAGTCGCGAGGATCAGTAAGTGTGCATATATCTTTATACGCCAGTCGCCAGGATCAGCTTGTTAGCATATGTCTTAATACGCTAGTGGCCAGGATCAACTTTTCAGCATATGTCTTTTTATGCCAGTGGCCAGAATAAGCTTGTCAGCATATGTCTTTATATGCCAGTCGCCAGAATCAGCTTGTTAGCATATGTCTTTATACACCAGTGGCCAGGATCAGCTTGTCAACTTATGTCTTTATACGCCCGTCGCCAGGATCAGCTTGTGTGAATATGTCTTTATACGCCAGTCGCCAGGATCAGCTTGACAGCATATGTCTTTATACGCTAGGGGCCGGGATCGTCTTGTGTGCATTTGTCTTTTTACGCCAGTGCAAAGGATCAGCTTCTCATCATATGTTTTTATACGCCAGTGGCCAGGATCAGCTTGTCAGCATACATCTATATACTCCAGTCGCCAAGATCAGCTAGTCAGCATATCTTTTTATACACCAGTTGCCCAGATCAGCTAGTGTACATGTGTCTTTATACGCCACTCGCCAGGATCAGTAAGTGTGCATATATCTTTATACATCAGTCACCAGGATCAGCTCGTGAGCATATGTCTTTATATGCCAGTGCCCAGGAGCAGCTTGTCAGCATATGTCTTTATATGCCAGTGGCAAAGATCAGCTTGTAAGCATAAGTCTTTATACGCAAGTGGCCAGGATCAGCTTGTCAGCATATGTCATTAAACGCCAGTGGCCAGGATCTGCTTGTCAGCATATGTCTTTTTCTGCCGGTGGCCAGGATCAGCTTGTCAGCATATGTCTTTATACACCAGTCGCCGTGATCAGCTTGTCAGCATATGTGTTTATACGCCAGTGGCCAGGATCAACTTGTCAGGATATGTCTTTTTATGCCAGTGGCCAGGATAAGCTTGTCAGCATATGTCTTTATACGCCAGTCGCCAGGATCAGCTTGTTAGCATATGTCTTTATACGCCCGTTGCCAAGATCACCTTGTGTGAATATGTCTTTATATGCCTGTCGCCAGGATCAGCTTGTCAGCATATGTCTTTATACGCCAGTGGCCAGGATCGTCTTGTGTGCATTTGTCTTTATACGCCAGTACCAAGGATCAGCTTGTCATCATATGTCTTTATACGCCAGTGGCTAGAATCAGCTCGTCAGCATGTCTTTATACGCCAGTCGCCAGGATCAGCTTGTCAGCATATGTCTTTATATGGCCGTTGCCAGGATCAGCTTGTGTGAACATCTCTTTATACGCCAGTCGGAAGGATCAGCTTGTCAGCATATGTCTTTATACGCCAGTGGCCAGGATAGTCTTGTGTGCATTTGTCTTTATACACCAGTGCCACGATCAGATAGTTAGCATATGTCTTTATACGCCAGTCGCCAAGATCAGCTAGTGTGCATATGTCTTTATACGCCAGTCGCCAGGATCAGTAAGTGTGAATATATCTTTATACGCCAGTCACCAGAATGAGTTCGTGGGCATACGTCTTTATATGCCAGTTCCCAGGATCAGCTTGTCAGAATATGTCTTTATACGCCAGTGGCAAAGATCAGCTTGTAAGCATATGTCTTTATACGCAAGTGGCCAGGATCAGCTTGTCAGCATATGTCATTAAACGCCAGTGGCCAGGATCTGCTTGTCAGCATATGTCTTTTTCTGCCGGTGGCCAGGATCAGCTTGTCAGCATATGTCTTTATACGCCAGTCGCCGTGATCAGCTTGTCAGCATATGTGTTTATACGCCAGTGGCCAGGATCAACTTGTCAGCATATGTCTTTTTATGCCGATGGCCAGGATAAGCTTGTCAGCATATGTCTTTATACGCCAGTCGCGATGATCAGCTTGTTAGCATATGTCTTTATACGCCCGTTGCCAAGATCACCTTGTGTGAATATGTCTATATGCCTGTCGCCAGGATCAGCTTGTCAGCATATGTCTTTATACGCCAGTGGCCAGGATCGTCTTGTGTGCATTTGTCTTTATACGGCAGTACCAAGGATCAGTTCTTCATCATATGTCTTTATACGCCAGTGGCTAGAATCAGCTCGTCAGCATGTCTTTATACGCCAGTCGCCAGGATCAGCTTGTTAGCATATGTCTTTATACGCCAGTGGCCAGGATCAGCTTGTCAGCATATGTCTTTATATGGCCGTTCCCAGGATCGGCTTGTGTGAACATCTCTTTATACGGCAGTCGGAAGGATCAGCTTGTCAGCATATGTCTTTATTTGCCAGTGGCCAGGATAGTCTTTTGTGCATTTGTCTTTATACACCAGTGCCACGATCAGCTAGTTAGCATATGTCTTTATACGCCAGTCGCCAAGATCAGCTAGTGTGCATATGTCTTTATACGCCAGTCGCCAGGATCAGTAAGTGTGAATATATCTTTATACGCCAGTCACCAGAATGAGTTCGTGAGCATACGTCTTTATACACCAGTTCCCAGGATCAGCTTGTCAGAATATGTCTTTATACGGCAGTGGCCAGGATCAGCTTGTCAGCATATGTCTTTATACACCAGTGGCCAGGATCAGCTTGTCAGCATATGTCTGTATATGCCCGTTGCCAAGATCAGCTAGTCAGCATATGTCTTTATACGCCAGTCGCCAAGGTCAGCTAGTGTGCATATGTCTTTATACGCCAGTTTCAAGGATCAGCTTGTCAGCATATATCTTTATATGCCAGTGGCCAGGATCGCAATATGTGCATTTGTCTTTATACGCCCGTGCAAAGGATAAGCTTGTCATCATATATCTTTATATGCCAGTGGCCAGGATCAGCTTGTCAGCATATGTCTTTATACGGCTGTCGCCAAGATCAGCTAGTGTGCATTTGTCTTTATATGCCAGTCGCCAGGATCAGTTAGTGTGCATATGTCTTTATACGCCAGTCACCAGGATCAGCTCGTTAGCATATGTCTTTATCCGCCAGTGGCCAGGATCAGCTTGTCAGCATATGTCTTTATACCAGTGGCCAGGATCAGCTTGTCAGCATATGTAGTTGCACGCAAGTCACCAGGATCAACTTGTCAGCATATGTCTTTACACGACAGTCGCCAGGAAGCTTTTGTGCATACGTTTTTATACGCCAGTCGCCAGGATCATCTTGTCAGCTAATGTCTTGATGCGCCGGTCCCCAGGATCAGCTCGTCAGCATATGTCTTTATACGCCAGTCGCCAGGATCAGCTTGTTAGCATATGTCTTTATACGCCAGTGGCCAGGATCAGCTTGTCAGCATATGTCTTTATGCGGCCGTCGCCAGGATCACTTTGTGTGAATATATCTTTACACGCCAGTCGCCAGGATCAGGTTGTCAGCATATGTCTTTATATGCCAGTCGGCAGGATCAGCTTGCCAGCCTATGTCTTTATACGCCAGTGGCCAGGATCGTCTTGTGTACATTTGTTTTTATACGCCAGTGCCAAGATCAGCTAGTCAGCATATGTCTTTATACGCCAGTCGCCAAGATCAGCTAAAGTGCATATGTCTTTATACGCGAGTCGCCGGGATCAGTAAGTGTGAATATGTCTTTATACGCCAGTCACCAGAATCAGTTCGTGAGCATATGTCTTTATACGCCAGTTCCCAGGATCAGCTTGTCAGAATATGTCTTTATACGCCAGTGGCCAGGATCAGCTTGTCACCATATGCCTTTATACACCATTGGCCAGGATCAGCTTGTCAGCGTATGTCTTTATACGCCCGTCGCCAAGATCAGCTAGTCAGCATATGTCTTTATACGCCAGTCGCCAAGATCAGCTAGTGTGCATATGTCTTTATACGTCACTCGCCAGTATCAGTAAAAGTGCATATATTTTTATACACCAGTAAACAGGATCAGCTCATGAGTATATGTTTTTATACGCCAGTGCCGAGGATCAGCTTGCCATCATATGTCTTTATACGCCAGTGGCCAGGATCATCTTGTCAGCATATGTCTTTATATGCCAGTCGCTAAGATAGGCTAGTGTGCATATGTCTTTATATGCCAGTCGCCAGGATTAGTCAGTGTGCGTAGGTCTTTATACGCCTGTCGCCAGAATCATCTTGTGTTCATATGCCTTTAACCGCCAGTGCCCAGGTTCAGCTTGTCAGCATATGTCTTTATACGCCAGTGGCCAGAATCAGCTTGTCAGCATGTCTTTACACGCCAGTCGCCAGGGTCATCTAGTGTGCATATTTCTTTATACGGCAGTCACCAGGATTAGCTTGTCAGCAAATGTCTTTATATGCCAATTGCCAGGATCAGCTTGTCAGCATATGTCTTTATACGCTCGTCGCCAAGATCAGCTTGTGTGAATATGTCTTTATACGCCAGTTGCCAGGATCAGCTTGTCAGCATATGTCTTTATATGCCACTGGCTAGGATCGTAATATGTGCATTTTTCTTTATACGCCCGTGTCAAGGATCAGCTTGTCATCATATATCTTTATATGCCAGTGGCCAGGATCAGCTTGTCACCACATGTCTTTATACGGCAGTTGCCAAGATCAGCTAGTGTGAGTTTGTCTTTATATGCCAGTCGCCAGGATCACTTAGTGTGCATATGTCTTTATACGCCAGTCACCAGGATCAGCTCGTTAGCATATGTCTTTATCCGCCAGTGGCCACGATCAGCTTGTCAGCATATGTCTTTATACCCCAGTGGCCAGGATCAGCTTGTCAGCATATGTAGTTACATGCAAGTCACCAGGATCAGCTTGTCAGCATATGTCTTTACACGACAGTCGCCAGGAAGCTTTTGTGCATACGTTTTTATACGCCAGTCACCATGATCATCTTGTCAGCTAAAGTCTTGATACGCCGGTCCCCAGGATCAGCTCGTCAGCATATGTCTTTATACGCCAGTCGCCAGGATCAGCTTGTTAGCATATGTCTTTATACGCCAGTGGCCAGGATCAGCTTGTCAGCATATGTCTTTATGCGGCCGTCGCCAGGATCTCCTTGTGTGAATATATCTTTATACGCCAGTCGCCAGGATCAGCTTGTCAGCATATGCCTTTATACACCAGTGGCCAGGATCGTCAAGAGTGCATTTGTCTTTATACGCCAGTGCCAAGGATCAGCTTGTCATCATATGTCTTTATATGCCAGTGGACAGGATTAGCTTGTCAACATATGTCTTTATACGCCAGTGGCCAGGATCAGCTTGTTAGCATATGTCTTTATACGCCAGTGGCCAGGATCAGCTTGTCAGCATATGTCTTTATACAGCCGTCGCCAGGATCAGCTTGTGTGAATATCTCTTTATATGCCAGTCGGCAGGATCAGCTTGCCAGCCTATGTCTTTATACGCCAGTGGCCAGGATCGTCTTGTGTACATTTGCCTTTATACGCCCGTCGCCAAGATCAGCTAGTCAGCATATGTCTTTATACGCCAGTCGCCAAGATCAGCTAGTGTGCATATGTCTTTATACGTCACTCGCCAGGATCAGTAAAAGTGCATATATTTTTATACACCAGTCAACAGGATCAGCTCGTGAGTATATGTTTTTATACGCCAGTGCCGAGGATCAGCTTGTCATCATATGTCTTTATACGCCAGTGGCCAGGATCATCTTGCCAGCATATGTCTATATATGCCTGTCGCCAAGATCAGCTAGTCAGCACATGTCTTTATACGCCAGTCGCCAAGATCAGCTAGTGTTCATATGTCTTTATACGCCAGTCGACAGGATCAGTAAGTGTGCATATATCTTTATACGCAAGTGCCTAGGATCAGCTCTTCAGCATATGTCTTTATATGCCAGTCGCCAGGATCAGCTTCTCAGCATATGTCAGCATACGCCAGTGCCAAGATCAGCTAGTGTGCATATGTTTTTATACGCCAGTCGCCAAGATCAGCTAGTGTGCATATGTCTTTATACGCCAGTCGCCAGGATCAGTAAATGTTCATATATCATTATACGCCAGTCATCAGGGTCAGCTCGTGAGCATATGTCTTTATACGCCAGTGCGAAGGATCAGCTTGTCAGCATATGTGTTTATATGCCAGTGGCCAAGATCAGCTTGTCAGCATATGTTTTTATACGCCAGTTGCCAGGATCTACTTGTCAGCATATGTCTTTATACGCCAGTCACCAGGATAAGCTTGTCAGCATATGTGTTTATACGCCAGTCACCAGGATCAGCTTGTCATCATATGTCTTTATACGCCAGTGGCATGGATTTACTTGTCAGCATATGTCTTTATACGCCATTCTCCAGGATCAGCTTGTCAGCATATGTCTTTAAACGCCAGTCACCAGGATCCGCTTGTCAGCATAAGTATTTACACGCCAGTGGCCGGGATCAGCTTGTCAGCGTATCTCTTTATACGCCAGTGGCCAGGATCAGCTTGTCAGCATATGTCTTTATACGCCAGTCGCCAAGATAGGCTACTGTGCATATGTCTTTATACACCAGTTGCCAGGATCAGTTTGTGTGTGTATTTTTTATACGCCAGTCGTCAGGATCTACTTTTGTTCATATGTCTTTATACGCCAGGGCCCAGGATCAGCTTGTCAGCATATGTCTTTATACGCCAGTGGCCAGAATCAGCTTGTCAGCATATGTCTTTACACGCCAGGGTCAGCTAGTGTGCATATGTCTTTATACGCCCGTTGCCAGGATCACCTTGTGTGAATATGTCTTTATACGCCAGTTGCCATGATCAGCTTGTCAGCATATGTCTTTATGCGCCAGTGGCCAGGATCGTCGAGTGTGCATTTGTCTTCATACGCCAACGCCAAGGATCAGCTTGTCATCGTATGTCTTTATATGCCAGGGGCCAGGATCAGCTTGTCAGCATATGTCTTTTTACGCCAGTCGCCAAGATGAGCTAGTGTGCATTTGTCTTGATATGCCAGTCGCAAGGATCAGTTAATGTGCATATGTCTTTATATGCCAGTTGCCAGGATCAGCTCGTGAGCATATGTCTTTTTACGCCAGTGGCCAGGATCAGCTTGTCAGCATATGTCTTTATATGCCAGTGACCAGGATCAGCTTGTCAGCATATGTCTTTATACACAAATCAGCAGGATTAGCTTGTCAGCATATGTATTAATACGCCAATGGCCAGGATCAGCTTGGCAGCATATGTCTTTATACGCCAGTGGCCAGGATCAGCTTGTCAGCATATGTCTTTATACGCCAGTTGCCAGGATCTAGTTGTCTGCATAAGTCTTTATACGCCAGTCGCCAGGATCAGCTTGTCAGCATATGTGTTTATATGCCAGTCACCATTATCAGCTTGTCAGCATATGTCTTTATACGCCAGTGGCCAGGATCAGCTTGTCAGCGTATGGGTTTACACGTCAGTGACCGGGATCAGCTTGTCAGCATATCTCTTTATACGCCAGTGGCCAGGATCAGCTTGTCAGCATATATCTTTATACGACAGTGGCCAGGATCATCTTGTCAGCATATGTCTTTATATGCCAGTCGCTAAGATAGGCTAGTGTGCTAGTGTGGATCTTTATACGCCAGTCGATAGGCTAGTGTGGATCTTTATACGCCAGTCGCCAGGATTAGTCATTGTGCGTATGTCTTTATACGCCTGTCGCCAGGATCATCTTGTGTTCATATGCCATTATACGCCAGTGCCCAGGTTCAGCTTGTCAGCATATGTCTTTATACGCCAGTGGCCAGAATCAGCTTGTCAGCATGTCTTTACACGCCAGTCGCCAGGGTCAGCTAGTGTGCATATGTCTTTATACGGCAGTCACCAGGATTAGCTTGTCAGCAAAGGTCTTTATATGCCAATTGCCAGGATCAGCTTGTCAGCATATGTCTTTATACACTCGTCGCCAAGATCAGCTTGTGTGAATATGTCTTTATACGCCAGTTGCCAGGATCAGCTTGTCAGCATATGTCTTTATATGCCACTGGCTAGGATCGTAGTATGTGCATTTTTCTTTATACGCCCGTGTCAAAGATCAGCTTGTCATCATATATCTTTATATGCCAGTGGCCAGGATCAGCTTGTCAGCATAGGTCCGTATACGGCAGTTGCCAAGATGAGCTAGTGTGCATTTGTCTTTATACGCCAGTGGCCAGGATCAGCTTGTCAGCATATGTAGTTACACGCAAGTCTTCAGGATCAGCTTGTCAGCATATGTCTTTACACGACAGTCGCCAGGAAGCTTTTGTGCATACGTCTTTATACGCCAGTCGCCAGGGTCATCTTGTCAGCTAATGTCTTTATACGCCAGTCGCCAGGATCAGCTTGTCAGCGTATGTCTTTATACGCCAGTGGCCAGGATCAGCTTGTCATCATATGTCTTTATACGCCAGTGGCCAGAATAAGCTTGTCAGCCAATATCTTTATAAGCCAGTGGACAGGATCAGCTTGTCAGCATATGTCTTTATACGCCAGTCGCCAAGATCAGCTAGTGTGTATTTGTCTTTATACGCCAGTCACCAGGATCAGTTAGTGTGCATATGTCTTTATACGCCAGTCGCCAGGATCAGCTCGTGAGCATATGTCTTTATACGCCAGTGGCCAGGATCAGCTTGTCAGCATATGTCTTAATACGCCAGTGGCCAGGATCAGTCTGTGTGCATGTGGTTTATACGCCTGTTGCCAAGATTATCTTGTGTTCTTATGTCTTTATACGCCAGTGCCCAGGATCAGCTTGTCAGCATATATCTTTATACGCCAGTGGCCAGAATCAGCTTGTCAGCATATGTCTTTACACGCCAGTCGCCGGGGTCGGCTTGTGTGCGTATGTTTTTATATGCCAGTCGCCAGGATCAGCTTGTCAGCAAATGTCTTTATATGCCAGTTGCCAAGATCAGCTTGTGTGAATATGTCTTTATACGCCAGTTGCCAGAATCAGCTTGTCAGCATATGTCTTTATACGCCAGTGGCCAGGATCGTCTTATGTGCATTTGTCTTTATATGCCCGTGCCAAGGATCAGCTTGTCATCATATGTCTTTATATGCCAGTGGCCTGGATCGGCTTGTCAGCATATGTCTTAATATATACGCCAGTCGCCAAGATCAGCTAGTGTGCATTTGTCTTCATACGCCAGTCGCCAGGATCAGCTTGTCAGCATATGTTTCTATATGCCAGTCATCAAGATCAGCTTGTCAGCATATGTCTTTATACGCCAGGGGCCTGGATCTACTTGTCAGCATATGTCTTTATACGCCATTCTCCAGGAGCAGCCTGTCAGCACGTCTTTAAATGCCAGTCACCAGGATCAGCTTGTCAGCATATGTCTTTACACGCCAGTGGCCAGGATCAGCTTGTGAGCATATGTCTTTATACACCAGTGGCCAGGATCAGCTTGTCAGCATATGTCTTTATACGCCAGTGGCCAGAATCAGCTTGTCAGCTTATGTCTTTATACGCCAGTGGCCAATATCAGCTTGTGAGCATATGTCTTTATACGCCAGTCTCCAGGATCAGATTGTCAGCATATGTCTTTATACACCAGTCACCAGGATCAGCTTGCCAGCATATGTCTTTATACACCAGTGGCCAGGATCAGCTTGTCAGCTTGTCTTTATACGCCAGTGGCAAGGATCAGCTTGTCAGCCTATGTCTTTATATGCCAGTGGCCAGGATCAGCTTGTGAGCATATGTCTTTATACGCCAGTCACCAGGATCCGCTTGTCAGCATATGTGTTTATACGCCAGTCACCAGGATCAGCTTGTCAGCATATGTCTTTATACGCAAGTTGCCAGAATCTACGTGTCAGCTGATGTCTTTATACGCCACTCACCAGGATCAGCTTGTCAGCATATGTCATTATACACCAGTGGCCAGGTTCAGCTTGTCAGCATATGTTTTTAAACGCGAATCACCAGGATCAGCGTGTGAGCTTGTGTCTCTATACGCCAGTGGCCAGGATCATGTTGTCAGCATATGTCTTTATACGCCAGTTGCCAGGATCTGCTTGTCAGGATATGTCTTTACACGCCAGCCGCCAGGATCAGCTTGTCAGCATATGTCTTTATACGCCATTCTTCAGGATCAGCTTCTCAGCATATGCCTTTATATGACAGTCGCCAGGATCAGCTTGTGTGCATATGTCCTCATACGCCAGTGGCCAGGATCAACTTGTCAGCATATGTCTTCATACGCCAGTCGCCAGGATCAGCTTGTGTGCATATGTCCTCATACGCCAGTGGCCAGGATCAACTTGTCAGCATGTGTCTTCATACGCCAGTCGCCAGGATCAGCTTGTCAGCATATGTCTTTGTACGCCAGTGGCCAGGATCAGCTTGTGTGCATATGTCTTTATATGCCAGTGACCAGGATCAGCTTGTTAGCATATGTCTTTATATGCCAGTGGCCAGGATCAGCTTCTCAGCATATGTCAGTATATGCCAGTGGCCAAGATCAGCTAGTGTGCATATGTTTTTATACGCCAGTCGCCAAGATCAGCTAGTGTGCATATGTCTTTATACGCCAGTGGCCAGGACCAGCTTGTCAGCATATGTCTGACATATACGCAAGTGGCCAGGATCTACTTGTCAGCATATGTCTTTAAACGCCAGTCACCAGGATCAGCTTGTCAGCATATGTCTTTACACGCCAGTGGCCGGGATCAGCTTGTCAGCATATCTCTTTATACGCCAGTGGCCAGGATCAGCTTGTCAGCATATGTCTTTACACGCCAGTCACCAAGATAGGCTAGTGTGCATATATTTTTATACGCCAGTTGCCAGGATCAGTTAATGTGCATATGTCTTTATACGCCAGTCGCCAGGATCAGCTCGTGAGCATATGTCTTCATACGCCAGTGGCCAGGATCAGCTTGGCAGCATATGTCTTTATACGCCAGTGGCCAGGATCTACTTGTCAGCATATCTTTTTATACGCCAGTGGCCAGGATCAGCTTGTCAGCATATATCTTTATACGGCAGTGGCCAGGATCAGCTTGTCAGCATATGTCTTTATATGCCAGTCGCTAAGATAGGCTAGTGTGCATATGTCTTTATACGGCAGTCACCAGGATTAGCTTGTCAGCAAATGTCTTTATATGCCAGTGGCCAGGATCAGCGTGTCAGCATATGTCTTTATACGCTCGTCACCAAGATCAGCTTGTCAGCGTATGTCTTTATAAGCCAGTGGCCAGCAATAGCTTGTCAGTATATGTCTTTATACGCCAGTTGCCAGGATCAGCTTGTCATCATATGTGTTTATGCGCCAGTGGCCAGAATCAGCTTGTCAGCAAATATCTTTATAAGCCAGTGGACAGGATCAGCTTGTCAGCATTTGTCTTGATCTGCCGGTGGCCAGGATCAGCCCATCAGCATATGTCTTTATATGCCAGTCACCAGGATCAGCTTGTCAGCATATGTCTTTACAAGCCAGTGGCCAGGATCTATTTGTCAGCATATGTATTTTTATGCCAGTGGCCAGGAACAGCTTGTCAGCATATGTCTTTATACGCTCGTCGCCAAGATCAGCTTGTGTGAATATGTCTTTATACGCCAGTTTCCAGGATCAGCTTGTCAGCATATATCTTTATATGCCAGTGGCCAGGATCGCAATATGTGCATTTGTCTTTATACGCCCGTGCAAAGGATAAGCTTGTCATCATATATCTTTATATGCCAGTGGCCAGGATCAGCTTGTCAGCATATGTCTTTATACGGCAGTCGCCAAGATCAGCTAGTGTGCATTTGTCTTTATATGCCAGTCGCCAGGATCAGTTAGTGTGCATATGTCTTTATACGCCAGTCACCAGGATCAGCTCGTTAGCATATGCCTTTATCCGCCAGTGGCCAGGATAAGCTTGTCAGCATATGTCTTTATACCCCAGTGGCCAGGATCAGCTTGTCAGCATATGTAGTTACACGCAAGTCACCAGGATCAGCTTGTCAGCATATGTCTTTACACGACAGTCGCCAGGAAGCTTTTGTGCATACGTTTTTATACGCCAGTCGCCAGGATCATCTTGTCAGCTAATGTCTTGATGCGCCGGTCCCCAGGATCAGCTCGTCAGCATATGTCTTTACACGCCAGTCGCCAGGATCAGCTTGATAGTATATGTCTTTATACGCCAGTGGCCAGGATCAGCTTGTCAGCATATGTCTTTATGCGGCCGTCGCCTGGATCACCTTGTGTGAATATATCTTTATACGCCAGTCGCCAGGATCAGGTTGTCAGCATATGTCTTTATACACCAGTGGCCAGGATCGTCAAGAGTGCATTTGTCTTTATACGCCAGTGCGAATGATCAGCTTGTCATCATATGTCTTTATATGCCAGTGGACAGGATCAGCTTGTCAACATATGTCTTTATACGCCAGTGACCAGGATCAGCATGTTTGCATATGTCTTTATACGCCAGTGGCCAGGATCAGCTTGTCAGCATATGTCTTTATACAGCCGTCGCCAGGATCAGCTTGTGTGAATATCTCTTTATATGCCAGTCGGCAGGATCTGCTTGCCAGCCTATGTCTTTATACGCCAGTGGCCAGGATCGTCTTGTGTACATTTGTCTTTATACGCCAGTGCCAAGATCAGCTAGTCAGCATATGTCTTTATACGCCAGTCGCCAGGATCAGTAAGTGTGAATATGTCTTTATACGCCAGTCACCAGAATCAGTTCGTGAGCATATGTCTTTATACGCCAGTTCCCAGGATCAGCTTGTCAGAATATGTCTTTATACGCCAGTGGCCAGGATCAGCTTGTCAGCATATGCCTTTATACACCATTGGCCAGGATCAGCTTGTCAGCGTATGTCTTTATACGCCCGTCGCCAAGATCAGCTAGTCAGCATATGTCTTTATACGCCAGTCGCCAAGATCAGCTAGTGTGCATATGTCTTTATACGTCACTCGCCAGGATCAGTAAAAGTGCATATATTTTTATACACCAGTCAACAGGATCAGCTCGTGAGTATATGTTTTTATACGCCAGTGCCGAGGATCAGCTTGTCATCATATGTCTTTATACGCCAGTGGCCAGGATCATCTTGTCAGCATATGTCTTTATATGCCAGTCGCTAAGATAGGCTAGTGTGCATATGTCTTTATACGCCAGTCGCCAGGATTAGTCAGTGTGCGTATGTCTTTATATGCCTGTCGCCAGAATCATCTTGTGTTCATATGCCTTTAACCGCCAGTGCGAAGGTTCAGCTTGTCAGCATATGTCTTTATACGCCAGTGGCCAGAATCAGCTTGTCAGCATGTCTTTACACGCCAGTCGCCAGGGTCATCTAGTGTGCATATGTCTTTATACGGCAGTCACCAGGATTAGCTTGTCAGCAAATGGCTTTATATGCCAATTGCAAGGATCAGCTTGTCAGCATATGTCTTTATACGCTCGTCGCCAAGATCAGCTTGTGTGAATATGTCTTTATACGCCAGTTGCCAGGATCAGCTTGTCAGCATATGTCTTTATATGCCACTGGCTAGGATCGTAATATGTGCATTTTTCTTTATACGCCCGTGTCAAGGATCAGCTTGTCATCATATATCTTTATACGCCAGTCGCCAGGATTAGTCAGTGTGCGTATGTCTTTATATGCCTGTCGCCAGAATCATCTTGTGTTCATATGCCTTTAACCGCCAGTGCCAAGGTTCAGCTTGTTAGCATATGTCTTTATACGCCAGTGGCCAGGATCAGCTTGTCAGCATATGTCTTTATGCGGCCGTCGCCAGGATCACCTTGTGTGAATATATCTTTATACGCCAGTCGCCAGGATCAGCTTGTCAGCATATGTCTTTATACACCAGTGGCCAGGATCGTCAAGAGTGCATTTGTCTTTATACGCCAGTGCCAAGGATCAGCTTGTCATTATATGTCTTTATATGCCAGTGGACAGGATTAGCTTGTCAACATATGTCTTTATACGCCAGTGGCCAGGATCAGCTTGTTAGCATATGTCTTTATACGCCAGTGGCCAGGATCAGCTTGTCAGCATATGTCTTTATACAGCCGTCGCCAGGATCAGCTTGTGTGAATATCTCTTTATATGCCAGTCGGCAGGATCAGCTTGCCAGCCTATGTCTTTATACGCCAGTGGCCAGGATTGTCTTGTGTACATTTGTCTTTATACGCCAGTGCCAAGATCAGCTAGTCAGCATATGTCTTTATACGCCAGTCGCCAAGATCAGCTAAAGTGCATACGTCTTTATACGCCAGTCGCCAGGATCCGTAAGTGTGAATATGTCTTTATACGCCAGTCACCAGAATCAGTTCGTGAGCATATGTCTTTATACGCCAGTTCCGAGGATCAGCTTGTCAGAATATGTCTTTATACGCCAGTGGCCAGGATCAGCTTGTCAGCATATGTCTTTATACACCAGTGGCCAGGATCAGCTTGTCAGCGTATGTCTTTACACGCCCGTCGCCAAGATCAGATAGTCAGCATATGTCTTTATACGCCAGTCGCCAAGATCAGCTAGTGTGCATATGTCTTTATACGTCACTCGCCAGGATCAGTAAAAGTGCATATATTTTTATACACCAGTCAACAGGATCAGCTCGTGAGTATATGTTTTTATACGCCAGTGCCGAGGATCAGCTTGTCATCATATGTCTTTATTCGCCAGTGGCCAGGATCATCTTGTCAGCATGTGTCTTTATATGCCTGTTGCCAAGATCAGCTAGTCAGCACATGTCTTTATACGCCAGTCGCCAAGATCAGCTAGTGTGCATATGTCTTTATACGCCAGTCGACAGGATCAGTAAGTGTGCATATATCTTTGTACGCAAGTGCCTAGGATCAGCTCTTCAGCATATGTCTTTATATGCCAGTGGCCAGAATCAGCTTCTCAGCATATGTCAGCATACGCCAGTGCCAAGATCAGCTAGTGTGCATATGTTTTTATACGCCAGTCGCCAAGATCAGCTAGTGTGCATATGTCTTTATACGCCAGTCGCCAGGATCAGTAAATGTGCATATATCATTATACGCCAGTCATCAGGGTCAGCTCGTGAGCATATGTCTTTATACGCCAGTGCGAAGGATCAGCTTGTCAGCATATGTCTTTATATGCCAGTGGCCAAGATCAGCTTGTCAGCATATGTTTTTATACGCCAGTTGCCAGGATCTACTTGTCAGCATATGTCTTTATACGCCAGTCACCAGGATAAGCTTGTCAGCATATGTGTTTATACGCCAGTCATCAGGATCAGCTTGTCAGCATATGTCTTTATACGCCATTCTCCAGGATCAGCTTGTCCTCATATGTCTTTAAACGCCAGTCACCAGGATCCGCTTGTCAGCATATGTATTTACACGCCAGTGGCCGGGATCAGCTTGTCAGCGTATCTCTTTATATGCCAGTGGCCAGGATCAGCTTGTCAGCATATGTCTTTATACGCCAGTCGCCAAGATAGGCTAGTGTGCATATGTCTTTATACACCAGTCGCCAGGATCAGTTTGTGTGTGTATTTTTTATACGCCAGTCGCCAGGATCTACTTTTGTTCATATGTCTTTATACGCCAGGGCCCAGGATCAGCTTGTCAGCATATGTCTTTATACGCCAGTGGCCAGAATCAGCTTGTCAGCATGTGTCTTTATACACAAATCAGCAGGATTAGCTTGTCAGCATATGTATTTATACGCCAATGGCCAGGATCAGCTTGTCAGCATATGTCTTTATACGCCAGTGGCCAGGATCAGCTTGTCAGCATATGTCTTTATACGCCAGTTGCCAGGATCTAGTTGTCTGCATAAGTCTTTATACGCCAGTCGCCAGGATCAGCTTGTCAGCATATGTGTTTATATGCCAGTCACCAGTATCAGCTTGTCAGCATATGTCTTTATACGCCAGTGGCCAGGATCAGCTTGTCAGCGTATGGGTTTACACGTGAGTGACCGGGATCAGCTTGTCAGCATATCTCTTTATACGCCAGTGGCCAGGATCAGCTTGTCAGCATATATCTTTATACGACAGTGGCCAGGATCATCTTGTCAGCATATGTCTTTATATGCCAGTCGCTAAGATAGGCTAGTGTGCTAGTGTGGATCTTTATACGCCAGTCGATAGGCTAGTGTGGATCTTTATACGCCAGTCGCCAGGATTAGTCAGTGTGCGTATGTCTTTCTACGCCTGTCGCAAGGATCATCTTGTGTTCATATGCCATTATACGCCAGTGCCCAGGTTCAGCTTGTCAGCATATGTCTTTATACGCCAGTGGCCAGAATCAGCTTGTCAGCATGTCTTTACACGCCAGTCGCCAGGGTCAGCTAGTGTGCATATGTCTTTATACGGCAGTCACCAGGATTAGCTTGTCAGCAAATGTCTTTATATGCCAATTGCCAGGATCAGCTTGTCAGCATATGTCTGTATACGGCAGTCGCCAAGATCAGCTAGTGTGCATTTGTCTTTATACGCCAGTGGCCAGGATCAGCTTGTCAGCATATGTAGTTACACGCAAGTCACCAGGATCAGCTTGTCAGCATATGTCTTTACACGACAGTCGCCAGGATGCTTTTGTGCATACGTCTTTATACGCCAGTCGCCAGGATCAGCTTGTCAGCGTATGTCTTTATACGCCAGTGGCCAGGATCAGCTTGTCATCATATGTCTTTATACGCCAGTGGCCAGAATAAGCTTGTCAGCCAATATCTTTATAAGCCAGTGGCCAGGATCAGCTTGTCAGCATATGTCTTGATCTGCCGGTGGCCAGGTTCAGCTTATCGACATATGTCTTTATACGCCAGTCACCAGGATCAGCTTGTCAGCATATGTCTTTACACGCCAGTGGCCAGGATCTATTTGTCAGCATATGTATTTTTATGCCAGTGGCCAGAATAAGCTTGTCAGCATATGTCTCTATACGCCAGTCTTCAGGATCAGCTTGTTAGAATATGTCTTTATACGCAAGTGGCCAAGATCGTCTTGTGTGCATTTGTCTTTATACGCCAGTGCCAAGCATCAGCTTGTCATGTATGTCTTTATACGCCAGTGGCTAGGATCAGCTCGTCAGCATATGTCTTTATACGCCAGTGGCCAGGATCAGCTTGTCAGCATATGTCTTTATACGGCCGTCGCCAGGATCACCTCTTGTGAATATGTCTTTATACGCCAGTCACCAGGATCAGCTTGTCAGCATATGTCTTTACACGCCAGTGGCCAGGATCTATTTGTCAGCATATGTATTTTTATGCCAGTGGCCAGAATAAGCTTGTCAGCATATGTCTCTATACGCCAGTCTTCAGGATCAGCTTGTTAGAATATGTCTTTATACGCAAGTGGCCAAGATCGTCTTGTGTGCATTTGTCTTTATACGCCAGTGCCAAGCATCAGCTTGTCATGTATGTCTTTATACGCCAGTGGCTAGGATCAGCTCGTCAGCATATGTCTTTATACGCCAGTGGCCAGGATCAGCTTGTCAGCATATGTCTTTATACGGCCGTCGCCAGGATCACCTCTTGTGAATATGTCTTTATACGCCAGTCGCCAGGATCAGCTTGTCAGCATATGTCTTTATACACCAGTGGCCAGGATCGTCAAGTGTGCATTTGTTTTTATACGCCAGTGCCAAGGATGAGCTTGTCATCATATGTCTTTATATGCCAGTGGACAGGATCGGCTTGTCAGCATATGTCTTTATACGCCAGTCGCCAAGATCAGCTAGTGTGTATTTGTCTTTATCTGCCAGTCACCAGGATCAGTTAGTGTGCATATGTCTTTATACGCCAGTCGCCAGGATCAGCCAGTCGCCAGGATCAGACATAGCTCGTGAGCATATGTCTTTATACGCCAGTGGCCAGGATCAGCTTGTCAGCATATGTCTTTATACGCCAGTGGCCAGGATCAGTCTGTGTGCATGTGGTTTATACGCCTGTTGCCAAGATTATCTTGTGTTCTTATGTCTTTATACGCCAGTGCCCAGGATCAGCTTGTCAGCATATATCTTTATACGCCAGTGGCCAGAATCAGCTTGTCAGCATATGTCTTTACACGCCAGTCGCCGGGGTCAGCTTGTGTGCGTATGTCTTTATATGCCAGTCGCCAGGATCAGCTTGTCAGCAAATGTCTTTATATGCCAGTTGCCAAGATCAGCTTGTCAGCATATGTCTTTATACGCTCGTCGCCAGGATCAGCTTGTGTGAATATGTCTTTATACGCCAGTTGCCAGAATCAGCTTGTCAGCATATGTCTTTATACGCCAGTGGCCAGGATCGTCTTATGTGCATTTGTCTTTATATGCCCGTGCCAAAGATCAGCTTGTCATCATATGTCTTTATATGCCAGTGGCCTGGATCGGCTTGTCAGCATATGTCTTTATATATATGCCAGTCGCCAAGATCAGCTAGTGTGCATTTGTCTTCATACGCCAGTCGCCAGGATCAGTTAGTGTGCATATGTCTTTATACGCCAGTCACCAGGATCTACTTGTCAGCATATGTCTTTATACGCCAGCCGCTAAGATAGGCTAGTGTGCATATGTCTTTATACGCAAGTGGCCAGGATCAGCTTGTCAGCATGTCTTTATATGCCCGTCGCCAGAATCAGCTTGTGTGAATATGTCTTTATACGCCACTCGCCATGATCAGCTTGTCAGCATATGTCTTTACACGCCAGTGGCCAGGATCGTCTTGTGTGCATTTGTCTGTATACGCCAGTTCCAAGGATCAGCTTGTCATCATGTGTCTTTATACTCCAGAGGCCAGGATCAGCTTGTCAGCATATGTCTTTATACGCCAGTCGCCAAGATCAGCTAGTGTGCATATGTCTTTATACGCCAGTCGCCAGGATCAGCTTGTCAGCATATGTTTCTATATGCCAGTCATCAGGATCAGCTTGTCAGCATATGTCTTTATACGCCAGGGGCCTGGATCTACTTGTCAGCATATGTCTTTATACGCCATTCTCCAGGATCAGCCTGTCAGCACGTCTTTAAACGCCAGTCACCAGGATCAGCTTGTCAGCATATGTCTTTACACGCCAGTGGCCAGGATCAGCTTGTGAGCATATGTCTTTATACACCAGTGGCCAGGATCAGCTTGTCAGCATATGTCTTTATACGCCAGTAACCAGAATCAGCTTGTCAGCTTATGTCTTTATACGCCAGTGGCTAATATCAGCTTGTGAGCATATGTCTTTATACGCCAGTCTCCAGGATCAGATTGTCAGCATATGTCTTTATACACCAGTCACCAGGATCAGCTTGCCAGCATATGTCTTTATACACCAGTGGCCAGGATCAGCTTGTCAGCTTGTCTTTATACGCCAGTGGCAAGGATCAGCTTGTCAGCATATGTCTTTATATGCCAGTGGCCAGGATCAGCTTGTGAGCATATGTCTTTATACGCCAGTCACCAGGATCCGCTTGTCAGCATATGTGTTTATACGCCAGTCACCAGGATCAGCTTGTCAGCATATGTCTTTATACGCCAGTTGCCAGGATCTACGTGTCAGCTGATGTCTTTATACGCCACTCACCAGGATCAGCTTGTCAGCATATGTCATTATACACCAGTGGCCAGGTTCAGCTTGTCAGCATATGTTTTTAAACGCGAGTCACCAGGATCAGCGTGTGAGCTTGTGTCTCTATACGCCAGTGGCCAGGATCATGTTGTCAGCATATGTCTTTATACGCCAGTTGCCAGGATCTGCTTGTCAGTACATGTCTTTACACGCCAGCCGCCAGGATCAGCTTGTCAGCATATGTCTTTATACGCCATTCTTCAGGATCAGCTTCTCAGCATATGCCTTTATATGACAGTCGCCAGGATCAGCTTGTGTGCATATTTCCTCATACGCCAGTGGCCAGGATCAACTTGTCAGCATATGTCTTCATACGCCAGTCGCCAGGATCAGCTTGTCAGCATATGTCTTTGTACGCCAGTGGCCAGGATCAGCTTGTGTGCATATGTCTTTATATGCCAGTGACCAGGATCAGCTTGTTAGCATATGTTTTTTTGCCAGTGGCCAGGATCAGCTTGTCAGCATATGTCTTTATACGCCAGTCGCCAGGATCAGCTTGTCAGCATATGTCGTTATACGCCAGTGGCCAGGATCAGCTTGTCAGCATATATCTTTATACGCCAGTCGTCAGAATCAGCCTGTCAGCATATGTCTTTATACGCCAGGGGCCAGGATCAGCTTGTCAGCATATGTCTTTATACGCCAGTCGCCAGGATCAGCTTGTCAGGATATGTCTTTATACGCCAGTGGCCAGGATCAGCTTGTCAGCATATGTCTTTATAAGCCAGTGGCCAGGATCAGCTTGTCAGCATGTATCTGTCGCAGCCTCCGACCTGCGAGCCCGTGGAAGAGGACGCCTGCATGGCCATCTCGGAGTCCTTCGTCACCGGGACAGTTTTCGTGAAGCGTGACTGCGCCTGCCCCGCTGGTATGCGCTGCCCGACCGACTTGGACCTGGCAGCAGACCGCGTGGAGCTAGCCAAGGGCACCTACTACCTCATGAACTGCCTCCCCGAGCGTGCCTAAATGGTGCGTTGCAGCAGCCGCCAATAAATCTCGTGTGGCCCTCATCCGCCCTTTACTCTGATGCCCGCAAAGTGTTCAGTCGCGATTCATTGTGTACGTACCTCTGCCAAAAAGAAGCCGCCGTATTGGCGCCCGTGTCGGACACTATAGCGTAAGTCCTACTTCGGTGTTCGATGGTGGCCTTTGTACGTGATGCGGTGCCGTCTCTGCTCTCTTCTCACGAAAGCGCTGAAACATGCGCGCAAATATAGAAGAAACACAGCAGCTGCCGAACCCTGCAGCAAAGAATCATTTCCCCATGTGGGCCTCAATATTTTTTTCTTTTCATCTCCGCTTACTGTGATGCAGATTTGTGTGTTGTACAGTAGCGATACTTGCACTGGACCATTCCTCTCTTCTGACGGTGCTGTTATTATGCAGCGCGCGGTTCAGCGCCGCACACTCCATTAGCCTGAGCAGGGAGCCCATTAAGGTGAATAAATTGTTTATGCTGGATCTCACACAGCAATTACGCAACCTCAAATGGGCCCTCCGGCAAAAGGCTGCAGCGTGCAACTGACAAGTGGGCGCGTCTAGAACAAAATAGCGTCTTTTTTACGCTAAAGTGGATATTTGGCCCCTTCATAAACCAGTCTTACGACGTATGCATAAGGCAAGCGTAAGCAGTCTTCAGACGTTTTGGTTGACAGAACTCTCAAGCTTGCACTTGGTGACCTTGTGTTTACGCCTGGGAGAATCGCGGTACATGTTTTTAAAAACGTCGATTACTCGGGTTTCATATCGTAACCGCGTAATAATGAATGCAAGACATTCCGCAATAATTCAACTGCGCCAATGCTTACTGTTCTTTCCCTGTTTGGAAAGTCGCCATAACTGGGATGTCCTCATGACGTAGTATACTGGACACGAAGCTGTGGCCTTCGTTAGGTATCTAACAATATCCCCACTAAACAAAACTATCACTGTACTTTAGCCACATATTTTTATAGCTAAATAATGATTTTTGTAGTCTTCGAAGTATTGCAGTGATGATAATGCTACTGATAAAATAAACGGGAATGATCAGATTGTGTAAGCTGCACAAAATATGAAGTATGCGATGCGAAGCCTTACGCGCTAAGTCGCACGTCGAGACGTCAAAAGTAGCGCACATTTGCAGTTGCACGCCGCGTTCACATCGCAAATGTCGCCCGAAAGACCTGCTTCGAGAGGACGCTTGGCGCAGCGCTGTATCGCCCCGGTTCGCCGTATACAACACTTCGAGGGAGCAGGAATTTCGAAGGCACCGAATAAAGCTGTGGCCTCCAGTGTTGACAAGCTTTTTTAAAAATAAAATCCCTCCTCAACAAAAGTGACCGCTGGTTTAGTGACATCCACTCAGCTCCTTACATAACCAAAATCATGACTCTTTTTCTTTATTCTGAAAACATTGATTCTTGTTACGTGCACAAATTCATAATTGTTTCATGCCTTTTCTTCCCCGTGGCAGAGTGCATCGAGGAAAGAAGCGAAATAAGATTCTACGCATGTTAAGAGCGTTGTACAGACAAACCTCGCTATAACTAAATAGCATCGGGACCATAAAGGGATTCGTTGCATACAATATTTGTTGCAACAGCGGAGATAAAAATATGCTCTACTGCAAAACCTAGATACAAAAGCGCATTGTGCCAGGCTTCAAACCCACTATAAATGAGGCAATCCTTACGTGTATCCCTGTGGCGTTTCAAATGTCCGTTAATACTGAGGAGCAACCAGCAACACGTGCATTGCTAGATAACCAATATTTTTTTGTAATCTTATCGAACAATTTTTACAGAAGTAGCTATGGTTACTTCGCTCTTTACGATACTTTCCCATTTTAGGCCACGTGCGAACTAAGTATTCGTTGGTTAAAGCTTACCACGTGGCGGCTCTCGCATCTCGGTTTCATTATAGAACAAATAAAAGTCACTGAAAGAACGCGTGGCAAACAAAAGTTGGCATTTAGTTCGCTATAACCAACAATTCACTATATCAGTGTTTGTTATAACGAGGTTCCGCTGTTATACCACGTGTGCTACAAGAGTCTGTGTCCCCTGTTTAGAAGAGACACAGCGTATACTAGCTGCAATATGTGAAGGCACAGCCCCAGCAGGACCGAAATTCGCGAAGAATTTCACCTGATCATGTCAACAACTTTTATTCTATTTCTCAAATTACCGCCCATCGCCGAACCTTTATCCTCCTGTCCATAACATTGTCTGCGATTCAGCTTCTAGGTCGATAATTAAGGCCACCATTAACTGTGCACCGTCAACTGGGAGAAAACTGAATTTCTGCGGAGTTTTCGTTTACGAAAAGTCCGAAAAGGAACATTGCCCCGTAATGCTATACAATTTTATATTTATTCTCCATGGTAATATTGATAGTGGCTATAGGCAAGACTATAGGCAATGAGGCAAAATTCATAGCACTGACATTGGCAGCTTTTGATATAGGACTATCTGATTAAATGGCAGCTTGTTTTCCAAACTATGTCAAACTGGTATGTTCGTCGCATTTCCGTCCTATGGGGTCTGGACAACAAAAATATACAGAAGAAACAGTACTTCTTTAGATCGATTAAGGACACTTGTTCAGTGCGTTATTTATTATCATTAGCGAGTTTCCGTGAACAATGCTTCTTTCCTCCAGAACTTGTAATGTAACCCCGTTACTTCTTGTGAATAAATGTAACCACACATATACGACTCTTTGACGTGTAATTGTTCCCCAAACTGCATTCACTCCCACCGAACCACGATAGCGCTTGATTAAGGTGAAAGCCATAGAGGGCTCGCCAAACGGGAAATATGACCGTCCCGCGGCACCGGGAATAAGTGGTACAAAAAATTATCATCTCCTGATGACGTCATCATGAGTGGCAAATGACAAAGTTTTGTGGCGTCATCGGTTATGGCATGACGTCATGTCGTGAAACCCCCCATGATGCTGCGCTGTAGCTCCTTCCGTTGGGCGATGACCAAAACCGAAGAGTGAGCGACCTCGAGAGAAGAAAATGAAGATGGTGGTTGGCAGTGGCAGGTGAAGTATATGATGGTAGATTTTGTAGCACACAGAATCGGCGGCCCATTCATGGAGTCATCGCTGAAAGTTAGCACTTGTTGCGTGTGTATCTTGTTTGTGTCTTCCTGTGGATCCTGTACTCTATATAATGCGCAGTCATACTTAACCACCACGCCCAGTCTTCAACTTTATTCGCAACTCCGTAAAACGTCCCATGTGCTGACAACATTGGTCGAAAAAACAAAGATGGCTACGCTTAACAGGGTTCACGCATTACTTTCATTTGGCACTGTGGAAGTTTCTTTATTGTGACGTCGTATCACGTCGTTTCGTCAAAAGCGAAATGGGCCACGGCCGTGGACCACCTCATTTTCATCGGCATAAGAGGTTTCACTGGCAAAAAAGCGAAAATAGTCGCGGAATGTGTGCACACCTCTTCGTTAAAGCGCATAATATTTGGTTCAAGTTGAAGAACCTGTCCAGCAAGCTCGAGATTGAAGAAGGTGTAGCGGGCCTCTCCTAAAGGTGCAAGCATTTGTGCGCGGCGTTGCTGCACTGCTACAGGCAAGTCCTTAGCAGTTTTCGAGGTAACTCTGCAATCGCTGTGACTCGTGCGATTGCATGTATCCCATTGTGCACGCCGTTCACTTGATTACAGAGCTGAGCTATGCCTGGGCCAGTGTATCTTGAGGTAAGTCAGATTGTAGTTTCGATTGAAGTAGGAATGCTCCTTTCTTTTCATTCGCAAATCTATGTTATAAGGCTTCTTATAAATAAGGTCGTGCGCTTGTTAACTCTGGCTCGTTCATGTTGGCAGTACTTGATATTTAAATAAGAGATATATACACGCACACTACGCACGCACGAACATATACATGTCTGCTATGCACGTGTGAACTTACGTGAAGGGTGGTTGAACCCTACCCCACCCCACAAAAATGTCAGCCGTACAACCCTGGCGAAAGTATATACAAATATAAGAAACTCGTAACTAATCAAAGTAAATAATTATGAATTAACCTCGTCAGGTTTCTAGAAATTAAGCAATCGGTTATTCAGTGCAATAGTGACGACAAATTCAGCCCTTGGAAACAAGCGTGTGCCAACATAAGTTGCGCTGCACTGTGTCGGAGAGGAACCAAGCGATGCGCTCGCGAGTCGAGCGCTTCAACTCTCAAATTTCTAAACCTAAACCTAGAGCCTAAATTGTCAGTGCGACGTGTTTCATGGGAACACAGCACCATCTGCAGATACCACTGAGCAAAATCAGACACAAACAGTATACGTTTTTCCATATTAATATATCTTTCAGGTTTCACTATACTACATTTCATGCGGAAGAAACGTAAGTACGTCAGTCACAGGGGCGCAGATTGAAACATTTTCGGTGAGGTACTCTCCCATCCTTTATGTATGTTCGCGCATATATTAGTGAACGTGAATATATATATATATATATATATATATATATATTCACGTTCACCAATATATGCGCGAACATACATAAAGCCTACAGACCGTCAAATGTACCTACATTTCAACAGCAGCCACCCAAAGCATTGCAAAACGGGTATTCCATATTCTCAGGCCTACCGGTACCGAAGAATATGCACCGATATGCGGGAATTTGACAGACACGCGGAACACCTAAAGCATTCTTTATTGAAACAAAATTATCCGGAAGACATTATTGACGATGCCATACTACGTGCTCGCAACGTGAACAGGAATGATATTATTAAGGGACCAAACAGAGTATCTAAAACGACTTCCCAAACGAACCTTGTACTAACTTACTCCTCATCAGCGCCACGAATCAACAACATACTGTCCCGCCATTTCAACATAATCAGGCAAAGCAAACGACTAACTTCTATCTTCGCGAAGCCACCTCACGTGGTGTACCGCCGGGATAAAAATCTGAAGGACATTCTTGTCAAAGCAAAAACAACCACCCCCAAATTTCAATCAGGGTGCCATCCCTGCGGAAAAGCTCGATGCAAGGTATGCCCACAGATGGTCACAACACGTGAATCCAAAGCGAACTTCTCGGATTTCAAAGTCTGCCTAATTGAAAGCCTTGATTGTGACTCCAGTAACGTAATATACATGCTACATTGCAACATCTGCGGACAAGAATATATCGGCCAAACAGACACGCCATTTCGGCTGCGGTTCAATAATCACCGGTACCACGCCACTTCACTGCCGAAGCTACCTTTATCTAGACATCTGCGCCTGCCAAACCACAGTTTTGAAAATATCAGCGTAACTCTTTTGCAGTCCGGTTTCTCAAACAGACGCGAGCGCGAACAGCGTGAGGCATATTTTATTTTCAAATTTTGAACATTAGTAGCCGGCATCAACGAGGACCCCGGTAAACTCAACTGCCTCCGAGAAGTAAGCCAGGAGGAAATTGGTGACAAAGATTGATAGCTGGAGACCATGCTTTTTTCTGACTGACTCGTACGTGTACACTGTCCATTCTTGTTTTCGTTTTTTCTCCATTCATTTTTTCTTTTCTTCCTTTTTCCACAAGCACATACAAAGTGTTTTCGTTCGCCTACCACTTGAAGACCATTGAAGGGAAACGGACGAAAATTAAAGGTAAAAAGAGCCGACCGACCATTAACGGGAGACCCTTCCTTTACGCACGCTGCATGCCGACCGACCCATTACGGGGAAGCCCTTTCTTTACGCACGCCGTCACGGACCCTCCCGGCACCGCGGCGACAATCTTGGGTGGCCCGACACACGTCGAGAACTGAACAGCACGTTAGGAGAAACGTATGTGGACGTACACGGACAGTTGGTTTCGTTCTCAGTGTTGACAGTGGTTCTTCCTCTTTTTTTTTACTTTCTTGCTTTTCTTTCTTTTTTTTGCCCCCCCCCCTTTTTTTTCACTCTCGCAAACATGTTTCAAGGCGAGAGGGACGCGGCAGCAACGAAGTTTGGAAATTCATGTCAGTATAACTCATCCCCTGATGAAGGGAGGACCCCTCCCGAAACTGTTGGGAAATAAATATATTTATCCTTGTTGACAACGCTCCCGTTGTGCCATATCCCATACCTTCACGAAGACTAACTGGCCCATTGAATTATTACTCCCACTATATATATATATATATATATATATATATATATATATATATATATATATATATATATATATATATATAAAGCGTTCGGGGGGATGGATTAAACCCGCTCAATTTAGGAATGGGTAGCTCTAGGACTTGTTCTACAAAACAAGCATATACGTGGAAAAAAAAATATCGCCCGCATCTTCCTACGGGGGGTGAACTCAAATAAATGCGTCGCAGAGTGTGTGTGTGTGTGTGCGGGGGGGGGGGGCGAGGTTCACGTTAATGTTGCGTAATCGGGTATAGTTTCGATTGTTTTAATTGTTACGAGCTGGCAATATTACTGACTGACTTATTACGAGCTGACTTATTACGAGCTGGAATTCCTTGGCACTTTTGTCTGTTAGATCTCATTAATATTGTGTCAAAACACGGAAAAACGAGCCCTTAATTATACACTTCTTTGCCTTATTCATTAACGAGGGTCTCGTACTGGCAGACTTGGAGCCGGTAGGTTGTATACGAGGGACTATTGGTCAACTGCCAGCTCGTAATAAGTTCACGTGCAACGTGACGCCATACAGGCTGATAAAAAAAGTGTACCACACTCGCCGCTATGGCTACAGATGGCGCTGACTGACACTCCCACGTTTGAATTCACATATATATCCAATAAAGTTGCTGGGAGAATGGCCGCCCTGATAGCTCAGTGGTAGAGCACCGAACGCGTTATTCGCAGGTAGTGGGTGTCATTCCTGCTCACGGCAAGTTACTGTTTCACCCACTTTTATTTCTTCTTATTTACTTTACATTGGTTCTAATAACTTCCCCTATACATTCATTCCTTGACATTATTGTCTGTTAGATGTCATATATATATATATATATATATATATATATATATATATATATATATATATATATATATATATATATATATATATATATATATATATATATATATATATATATTCCTTGACATTATTGTCTGTTAGATGTCATATATATATATATATATATATATATATATATATATATATATATATATATATAGTGATACGTGTATGAAACTGTCGCCCCGACACAGCTGAATTGGCACCCAAACGAAGAAGACGACAACGTGGTTGTTGTGGGTTGCACTCTCGAGCTTCTCCCGTTGGCCTGCTTGACTGTGCGCTCTCTAAGCCGTTAGCAAGACCAGCTCTCGGTGAATAAATCTTCGCCGTAACATCTTTTGGTGGAAGGTGCGGGGTCTTCACACAACCCGGCTCTGGAACTCCGCAGTGGACGCCAGCTTTGTCCAGCCGCGATGCCTGAAACCGGCACTCGGAGCTCGCCATCCGCGCCGGCTCCATCACCTGTGATTTCCCCCCATCTTCTCGACCCTGGCACGTTTTCCGGGACGGACAGCACGGACGTCGAAGAATGGCTCGCATTATTCGAGCGCGTCAGCAAGCACTACAGGTGGGACAAAACGCTTATGCTGGCAAATATTCTATTCTACCTATGGGGTACGCCACGCGCCTGGTATGAGACGCATGAAGAACTAACCAGCTGGGACACATGCAAGCAAAAGCTTCGCAATTTGTTCGGTCGGTCAGTTGCTCGTCAGATGGCAGCCAGGCAGGAACTCGCGTCGCGTGTTCAATCATCGACGGAGTCGTACGTCACGTACATTCAAGACGTACTGGCACTGTGTCGGAAGACTGACAAAAACATGTCCGAGGCGGACAAGATCAGCAACGTTTGAAAGGCATTGCTGATGATTCTTTCAACATACTAATGTGGAAGAACTGCGCGGCTGTCGACTCCATCATATCTGAATGCCGACAATTTGAACAAGCTAAAAGCAGGCGAACAACCCACCACATCACGAGGCTACCAAACACTGCTGCGACTTCGTCTTGCGAGCATTGTGCAGTGCCCCGTTCACTTGCGCCTCCTGCCAATATTGCAAGGATTGTTCGCCAGGAGCTGGAAGCTATGTCACCCGCTTCCTATCAGCCCCCTGCGCAAGACAACTGGGCAACAGTCTCGCTTATTCAAGCCGTGGTACATCAGGAGTTTACTAACCTGGGCGTCCAGGTTCCCCAGCCCGCCAGACCTATGCCGCAGCCCATGAGCACTCTCGTCCACAACGCTGACCACCACTCTGCTCCACTTGTCGCTGCGGCAGCTGCGACTCCTCGGTTTCCACCACGCTACCGCAATCCATCTGAGTGGCGCGCGCATGATGATCGACCCATCTGCTTTTCTTGCTCTCGAGTTGGGCACATCTCCCGCCATTGCCGCAACAGGTGGTATTTCCGGCCAAGCTTTCCTAAATCGACCGCCGTCAGGACCGTGGGCGCTATTTGCAACCCGGTTTTCCGGATGACCATATTCAGGACCCTTCAGCTCGCCGTTCATCTCCACGCTCCGAACCGTCCTACGCTGACGTCGTCGCCCAAAGAAACTGGTCTAGCCACTCGCCGTCACCTCAGGGGCGGCCGTCACGCTCCCCTCAACGCCGCCGCTCTCCGTCAGCGGCTTATTCTGGCCATTCCCCGGGAAACTGACGAGTGCATCTCCTGGAGGTGGCGCTGCGTTGACAACTTGGAATGAAAACCCTCAACCGGCTACAAATTCAAGACGCAATTTACCTCGGGTGTTCGTTGATGGCCACGCCGTTACTGCTCTAATTGACACTGGTGCCCAAGTATCTGTTATGAGTTCTACACTTCGAGCTCGCCTAAAAAAGTTTCTCACACCGACTATGTTCTCTACTGTTCGAGTTGCCAACGGAAGTCGAACATCGGTGCTTGGTATGTGCACTGCCCGCGTTACTGTTGCTGGCCACCACACTTCCGTTCTCTTCGCAGTCCTCGATGCTTGCCCACATGACGTCATCCTTGGAATTGACTTCCTAACCGCCCACTCCGCCCTCATGGATTGTTCTACCGGTATCTTACGGCTCGAATTGCCTTTGTGCACCGATTTCACTCCTCCAAGTCGCACTCGGCTACGATCCGTGGAGTCTCTACGGCTACCACCCCAGGCTGCTATACACATTCCTCTGTCGCTCTTCCCATCCGTTCCTGATGCAGACTATCTGGTGGCTCCCCTCATTTATTTGACCCTTACGCACCACATCGCACTACCACATACTATAGTGGCTGTTGCTAACAACACGGTGCTACTTCCAGTTCTGAACTTCTCAACGTCGACCCAAAATCTTCCCCAAGGTATCACTTTAGCCGATCTTTCCACCCTTGATGAATGTTTGATTTGTTCTTTTACCCCTGACACTAAGACCATGGCGAAACCTGTCATCACGTCGCAATATAAGGCGTTCCTCGACAAAATGATATCCAGTGACCTCTTACCTTCCCAAGTTGCAGCGCTCAGGGGTGTTCTATTTTCTTACCTGGATATCTTTGACGTCGACGACCGTCCCCTGGGCCGCACAAGTGCCGTAACCCACCGCATCGACACCGGCGACGCCAGTCCACTCCACAAACGCCCTTATCGCGTGTCACATGCTGAGCGCCAAGTTATACAGACGGAGGTCGAGAAAATGCTGAGTAAAGACGTCATTGAGCCTTCATCGAGTCCTTGGGCATCCCCTGTGGTCTTAGTTAAAAAGAAGGACAACACCTGGCGTTTTTGCGTCGACTATCGCCACCTGAATCGGATCACCAAGAAGGACGTTTATCCTTTACCCCGAATCGATGATGCGCTCGACTGCCTCCATGGCGCCAACTATTTCTCGTCCCTCGACCTTCGGTGCGGATACTGGCAAATTTCGGTCGACGACCACGACCGCGAGAAGACAGCATTCATCACACCCGACGGCCTTTACCCATTCAAGATCATGCCTTTTGGGTTGTGCAATGCTCCGGCTACTTTTGAGCGTATGATGGACTCTCTTTTTCGCGGTTTCAAATGGTCGACCTGCCTTTGCTATCTGGGTGATGTAATCATTTTCTCGCCCTCCTTCGAAAGCCACCTGTCTCGTCTCTCGGCAATTTTTGACGTTTTTCGTTGCGCTGGTCTCCAACTGAATTCGTCGAAATGCTCATTTGGACGCCGGCAGATTAAACTACTCGGCCACCTTGTTGACGCCACTAGTGTTCAACCCGACTATGACAAAGTCCGTGCAGTCCGAGAATTCCCGGTTCCGCGTTCCACACAAGAAGTTCGCAGTTTTATTGGGCTCTGCTCATACTTCCGCTGCTTTGACTACAACTTCGCGGATATTGCTAGGCCTCTCACGGATCTCCTCAAAAAGAATGTGGCCTTTTCTTGGGGAAGAGACCAAGAACATTCTTTCGCGTCGCTAATTACCGCCCTCACATCACCACCTGTGTTGGCTCATTTTGATCCAGCGGCTCGAACAGAGCTTCGCACCGATGCAAGCGGCCATGGCATTGGTGCTGTACTCTCTCAGATCCAGAATGGCACCAACCATGTGATAGCCTACGCTAGCCGCCTTTTGTCGCAAGCGGAACAAAATTATTCCATCACTGAGCGGGAATGCTTAGCCCTCGTTTGGGCTATTGCGAAATTCTGTCCGTACTTATACGGACGTCCGTTCGCAGCCATCACGGACCATCATGCGCTTTGCTGGCTGTCGACGCTTAAGGACCCTACAGGAAGACTCGGCCGATGGGCACTTCGATTACAGGAGTACACGTTCTCGGTTGTTTACAAATCTGGAAAGCTGCACAGCGATGCTGACTGCTTATCCCGGCACCCCATTGATCCACCTAGCTCCACTGATTTGGAATCCGATGCCTGCGTTTTAGCCATCACTGACTTTCTGAACGTGGCCGACGAACAGTGCCGAGATCCATCGCTGCTCACCATCATTGACCCCCTTCAATCGCGTTATGCTGACCCTTCTCTTCGCAGATACCTGCTTGAAGACAACGTTTTGTACCGCCGCAGCTTACACCCCGACGGCGCGGAACTTTTACTCGTCGTACCGCATCACCTGCGAAAGGATGTTCTGCGACAATTCCACGACGCTCCAACTTCTGGACATCTAGGAGTCTCCAGAACTTACGACCGCATTTGACGACGAGTATTCTGGAAGGGCCTCTACCGCTCTATTCGCCGTTACGTCGCATCATGCGACCTCTGCCAGCGCCGAAAGAAGCCTACGACTCCCCCTGCCGGTCTTCTTCAGCCTATTGAAGTTCCAGCCGAACCATTTGATCGAGTGGGGTTGAACTTGCTAGGTCCCGTTCCTACTTCTACAACTGGAAATAAATGGATTGCAGTGGTCACAGACTATGCCACTCGGTATGCAATCACTCGAGCGCTACCAACCAGCTGCGCAACCGACATTGCCGACTTCCTGCTGTACGACAGTATTCTCCAGCATGGCGCTCCGTCTAACCTGCTCACAGACCATGGTCGCTACTTTCTATCTCGTGTGGTTGATGATCTACTCCGATCTTGTGCTACCCGTCACAACTTTACCACATCTTACCACCCTCAGACTAACGGCCTTACGGAGCGCCTAAACCGCACATTGACAGACATGCTTGCCATGTACGTATCTACCGACCACACTGATTGGGACATAGCTCTTCCGTTTGTAACCTTCGCCTATAACTTGTCGCGTCATGAAACAGCGGGCTACTCCCCTTTTTATCTACTCTTCGGACGTCATCCCTTACTGCCCTTCGACACACTGCTTTCATCAGACCACCCATGCTCCACTTCGTACGCTCAGGATGCGATCACCCGGGACCTCACGGCACGCGCGGTATCACGCGCTCACTTATCGTCGTCGCAGACTGCACAGAAGTCCCTTTATGACCGTCGACATAGAGATGCCGTTTTTTCTGCGGGATCTCTTGTTCTCCTGTGGCTCCCCTCTCGATGTGTTGGCCTCTGCGAGAAATTACTATCGCAATACGCTGGGCCCTACCGAGTCATTCGTCAGGTCACACCTGTGACCTATGAGATTGCCGCTACCACAAACTCATCAGCTGCTGCACCCAGAACGGAAGTAGTCCACGTTTCTCGTCTCAAGCCCTACAACGCCGACTCGCTCATTTAACAGGCACCAAGACGGTGCCTTACGGTCCGGGGTGATGATACGTGTATTGAACTGTCGCCCCGACACAGCTGAATTGGCACCCAAACGAAGAAGACGACAACGTGGTTGTTGTGGGTTGCACTCTCGACCTTCTCCCGTTGGCCTGCTTGACTGTGCGCTCTCTAAGCCGTTAGCAAGACCAGCTCTCGGTGAATAAATCTTCCCCGTTACAACACACACACACACACACACACACACACACACACACACACACACACACACACACACACACACACACACACACACACACACACACACACACATACACACACACACATATATATATATATATGTATATATATATATATATATATATATATATATATATATATATATATATATATATATATATATGTGTGAATAAAAAGAAGACACACGTCGAAAAACAGAAAGGTTTCTTTACATTTCGGCGCCGTGGGAACAGCCTTCATCAGAATAACAGATGTAACAGTAATGCAACAGCATATAAGCGCATACGTTTCGCTTGCAATAATCACGTGAGTGGAAACATCATAAAAACAAGTGCAACAATCAGACATAAAATCTATATGGGGACCGCCTGCAATTGTATTGAACTTAAAGATGAGAAATGATTCGCGCACTTCCCTGTCATGATGCGTTCGGAAGCCAGTTCAATACAATCGCAGGCCGGTAGTGAACAGTATAGAAGAAACTTCTAAAGAGCTGTCTATCAACCCTGAATCATTATCTTCACTACCCGAACACAATTACAACCGCCCACAAACTACCAGCTGCCGACTAGACACCAGATCAAGTTGTCAAGAAAACTGGCCTGATGTTCAAGAATGGCTCCCACCGCAACGCGTCCAACAGCAACATCAGCAACGCAACATAAGGGTGCTACAGAGGGAGCTGTAGACGCTGGACTGCTCGAGTATTTTTGTCCACACTGGCTGTCTGCCTACTATATACCTGGCGTCAATATTAAACTCCCTTGCAATATATATATATATATATATATATATATATATATATATATATATATATAGTCTAGTAGATCCTCCGTGAGCGGTCACAACGTGGTTTATTTCGACGTTTCGGCCTAGAGTCTGGCCTTCATCAGGATGAAGGCCAGACTCTAGGCCGAAACGTCGAAATAAACCACGTTGTGACCGCTCACGGAGGATCTACTAGACTATATGCAACGCTACGGCCACTCAACCACCATGCCTGCCTATATATATATATATATATATATATATATATATATATATATATATATATATATATATATATATATATATATATATATATATATATATATATATATATATATATATATATATATATATATCTATATATATATATAAATATATATATATATATATATATATATATATATATATATATATACGGTAGAAAAAGAGGTTGACAAACGTGCGAAAAAACACTAGTTTTACTAACGTTTCGGCAGGTGGGCCTGCCTTCGTCGGAGGCAGGCCCACCTGCCGAAACGTTAGTAAAACTAGTGTTTTTTCGCACGTTTGTCAACCTCTTTTTCTACCGCATTTTCCACCGGATCCATTGAATTTCACCCCATCATATATATGTATATATATATATATATATATATATATATATATATATATATATATTTATATATATTTATATATATATATATATATATATATTGTAAGATATCGTCCAGGACCCCTCAAAACTCTTCTTTATTGTCTCGAGGAGTATGTGCCCCACAACCGAAACTTGAGTGGTCATGATGAGTACGTACAGATGAAAAGATGGTACGCATAAATAATGCTCACACTCATTTTCTCCGCGTACTTGAGCGGCTGGCCTGGCCAAGACTTAGGCGGGAAAGGTACGGCGAACAGAGGGTTAAAGACGTGAAACGTGGACTATCCGGAGGCATGGTAACTACGGTCCGAAGAACCCTCGACGGGAGTGACAAGGTAATTGACAGGAGATGCTCGTTCACAAACAACGTTAGGTCCGAGAAAGCGTGACTGAAACTTTTCACACAATCCGGGTGTAGGAACAGGCGTCCAAAGTAGTACATCTCCAGAACGGAAGGTGACGTCTCGGCGAAAGCTGTCTTGCGTTGCTTGCGGTCTTGTTTACTGGCCTCCGTGTTGAGTTGAGCACGTTGCCGTGTGTCAGCGAGCCTGGAGACGAAATGTTCTGGCATAGTCGTGGACGTTTTTGTCGTTACATTCAAGAAAGAGGCGTCAATGGTGAATGTCGGCGCACGACCATAGACGAGGAAGAAAGGTGAATACCCGGTGGTTCGTTGAACAGTGGTGTTGTGTGCAAGCGTTACGAACGGCAAGATTTTGTCCCAATTATTATGGTTTGGTCCGTTGTACATGGATATCATGTCGATTAGAGTCCGGTCGAATCGTTCTGTCAGGCCATTTGTCTGCGGGTGGTAAGCGGATGTAGTCTTATGAACTGTGCCACAAGTTTTTAGAATTTCGTCAAGAATTGTGAACAGGAAGGCCTTGCCTCGGTCACTCAACAACGCGCGAGGTGCACTATGACACAACACAATGGCTTCTAAAAAGAAGGCGGGAACATCTAAGGCAGTGCTAGTGCGTAGAGGAGCGGTCTCCGCGTATCGTGTGAGGGGTTGGCGGCTCTGACGATGCAGCGGTGACCCGCTGGCGTTACGGGAAGTGGTCCAACGAGGTCTATTCCTACAACGACAAAAGGTGTATCGGGACATGGAATGGGTTGTAATAGACCAGCAGGAGCCGAAGTCGGTCGTTTCCGACGTTGACAAGTGCGCGAGAAGCGACGTAATTAGCCACAAAGGTAGAAAGACCAGGCCAGAATAAACGGCTCCTAACGCGGTTGTAGGTCTTCTGAATTCCTAACTGTCCAGCTGATGGGTCGTCGTACAATGCTTCGAGAACTTGTTTTTCCAGCGAACGGGGAAGTACTGTCACCTACCGATGTCCATCCGCATTGTAAGTATAGCGCTGCAGGACATTGTTCTCTAGCTTGAACTGCCGTAGCTGACGATGTAGTCTGGCATTAGGTGTAGAAGGCGAGCCATTCAAATATCCGATGATGCAGTTACAGTATGGGTTGTTACGTTGGCATGCGGTAAACTCAGCGCTGCTGTTTAAAGATAGCGACCCAGCAACTGCCAGGGGGGATAACGTGAGCGAAGAGGAAGCCGCTTGATCACCTGAGGGGCATTGAGGATGCGTTGTTGGAGATGAAAGTGGCAGAGGGCAGCGAGGGAGAGCGTCGACATCCTGATTCTGTTTGCCAGACCTGTACACAACGTCAAAAGTGTACTCTTTGAAACGGAGTATCCAGTGACCGAGGCGACCAGACAAATTCTTCAGCGAGGACAACCAGCATAGGGCATGGTAGTCGGTAATCACACTGAAGTGGCGTCCATACAGATAAGGTCGAAATTTCTGGATGGCCCAAACGACAGCGAGACATTCCTGCTCTGTTATCGAGTAGTTTCGCACCACAGTTAGTGAGCGGCTGGCATACGCAACTACTCGCTCACGTGAAGTGTCGTCGCGCTGGAGGAGGACAGCACTGATTCCGTGGCCGCTGGCATCTGTGTGCAGGAAAGTGGGTGCACTCTCGTCGAAGTGAAGGAGGACGGGGTCTGATGTCAAAGCACGCTTAAGGGCTTGGAAAGCACATTCGCACTCGTCAGTCCAAGTGAAGGCCGTTCCCGACGTCAGAAGCTTGTGTAACAGCACTGCAATGGCAGCAAAGTGACTGATGAAGCGGCGGAAGTAAGACGCCAGGCCCATAAAACTTCGCAATGGTTCTTTATTGCCCGGACGTGGAAAACTAATTACGGCAGCAACCTTGTCGGCGTCGGGTCAAACGCCATCTTTACTGACAAGGTGATCCAATACTTTGATGCTGTGCTTGTGAAGTGGCACTTCTTGTTGAGCTGAAGAACATCGTTCGAAATGCACGTTAGAACTTCGTCCAAACGCGTAAGGTGCTGAGGAAAAGTAGAAAAATTAATTGCGATGTAGTCTAAATAACATAAGCAGGTT
This sequence comes from Rhipicephalus microplus, assembly GCF_043290135.1. Lineage (NCBI taxonomy): Eukaryota > Metazoa > Arthropoda > Arachnida > Ixodida > Ixodidae > Rhipicephalus > Rhipicephalus microplus. The sequence goes on from NC_134710.1 coordinate 30,251,769, forward strand.
TTCCACTTCAGACCACGTAAGACAGTATCTATCATGCACTCGAATGTTGCTGGAGCGTTGTATAAGCCAATAGGCATGAGGTTGAACTCGTAAAGCTCATCATCGTAAAGCCCATTGTAAAGCCCATCATTGACAACGCTGTTTTCTCCTTGTCTGCTTCGCGCATAGGTATTTGCCAATACCCGGATTGGAGGTCGAGGCTGGAGAAATATTTTGCGCCTTGTAGGGAGTCGAGGGCATCATCTATTCGATACAGATATACATCTTTTTTTCGTGATTTTATTGAGCGCTCTGTAATCAACACAAAAGCGGACAGAGCCATCCTTTTTCCGGACCAACACCACAGGAGATGACCAAAGGCTGGATGAAAGTCGAATAATATCCCGTTAAAGCATGTCGGCGACGTCTTCCTCAATGATTTGCCATTCCGCTGAAGACAGATGGTATGGGTGGCGGCGTACAATGGAGCTGCCTTCGGTTTCGATGTTGTGCTTTGCAACGGAGGGGCGGCCCAGAACTTTGGAATGTACGTGAAACGAAAGGCTGTGCTTTTAGAGAAGGTCTAAGAGGTCTTTCTTTTGCTCTGCAGTGAGGTGAGGACTTATGGTAGCATTTAAAGCAACAGTGGAAGCCTTGATATAAGTTGTAGCAGACAAAGACGGGGATTCTGCGTAAAGGGGAACCGGCGAAAAAGGCTCGCTGTCAGCGAAGCAGCTCACAGCAGTGCCCTTGGGCAGCATCACTGGCGAAGAAGTTGGGTTCAAGGCGGTGACCAATACTTTACCGTCGTAAAACCACACAAGGCTGGGTGCAATGGTAAGCCCCGCAGGTTCGGAGCGAACTGATGGAGCTATGAACACGTCACCAGTAACTATAGTATCCGAAGCGATCGTGAGAATTTGTTTATCTCCTGGCGAAATCAAACAATCAGCGGCAGCAACGAAACGGAAGCTGTATGAATCCACATCGGATGAACTCTCAGTAGCTGACATATGAATTACTCGCTGACGGCACGATATGAAAGCTGATGCCAAAAAAAGGAAATGCCATCCTAAAATGACTGTGTGAGTGCACAATGGAAGTACAAGAAACTGAAAGTGGTGAAGGATGGCATCTATGAAAACGTGGACTGTACAAACACTTAAAGACTGAATAGGGACTCCATCGGCGTGACAAAGGGGAGGGCCATCGTATGGCGTCCTAACTTTTTTCAAGTGGGCCCAAAAGTATGCACGAATTACGGAAAGTGCTGCGCCTGTGTCTACCGGTGCTTCTGTGTGTATACCTTCAACATACACCAATAAAACATTTGATGGGTAATCCGGGTGAGTTTGACGCAGTTCAAAAGATAGAGCTTTCCCTCTTGAAGCTGCACTGTTTAGTTTTCCAGTTGGCGGTCGAAAATTGAAGTAGAAAGTTGGAGTGGCGAAGAAAAACACCGCATCGGTGAAGAGCGACGACGCGAGAAACGGGAACTGCCAACTGAGCTGAAGTTCGGCGAAGACGGCGACCGACGTGTGCTGTTCTGATACAGTCGGTGATAGGGTGGTACAGTGGGGTAGAAGTCGTCCCGTTCAAAGTCATCGTAGCTTCGTCTTTCGTTTTGGTGACGGCGTCGGCAAAACCTTGAAATATGACCTCAGATGCCGCAATAGAAGCAAGTCGGCCGCGTAGTGCGCCAGGCGTTGTAAGGCTGGGCAGATGGTCGCAGTGCGAGTGAGTTGAGCGAACCATGCACTCCGGGTGCTGGTAGCTGCATTGGGCTTTGCTGGGTTGCAGGTGGCCTAGCAGCAACCTGAGCGTAAATTGGCATGGCTACAGGATAGGAGCTCGGAACAGGTGTGACAGTCATCGTGGCTAAGCTTTGGTGGGGCGCAGGTGTCATTGCAGCAACGCGAGCGTAACTTGGTATGGGCGCGGGATGTGAGCTCGGAACTGGTGTGCCAGTCATCAAGGCCAGTTCCTCCCTTACGACGTCGCGTGGACTAGTAGCAGGTGGCGTCGTTCTAATATAAAGGTGGCGAGGTGTAAAGCCTGTGCATGAAGTTCCTCGTGGATGATAGAGCGGATCAATGCACGCAGCTCTGTTGTGTCATGACTTGAGCTCAGATCAGACGTATCAGGTTGCATCCGAGTGGTCTGGAGTTCCTCAAGGCGCTGACAGGTCGCGACAATATCGGCTACGGTGTGGATTTCTGCACCACAAGCGCATTAAAAGCGACAGTCGCAATGTCTTTTAGCAGGTGGCACACACGGTCGTTTCCCGCCATATAGATGTCGATGCGGCGGTAGAGGGCGAGAACATCTTCAATGTTAGAAGCGTAAAACTCGCCGAGGCGTTGAACACATGCACCAGGCCTCTTCTTGGCGATATCCGAGCGAACTGACGGGTTGGCGAAAATCTGGCGGTGCTGATGTTACTGTAAAGGCGGGCTATGTCGGAAAATCTGTAGCGTGGTTGGAAAACCACGTTTTGCGACACCGCTCAAGTAGAATGCAACGTGGGTGAGTTTCGCAGCTCATCCCAGTTGTTGATGGCACTCACGCGGTCAGGTCATACTCCTCGAGCCAGTCTTCAACGTCCTCACCCGGAAGCTCTGCGAACAGCGGAGGATCCTTTTGAGGGCTGGTGACCAGGTGAGTAGGGTTTCTTGGTGGTGGGAGTGGTGGCGAAGCTGGCGCGCTGGGCTGGTTGGCTTGCGACAATACCGAACCCAAGTCGTTTAAGCGGTGGCCTGAATGGAGCTCCAGGGATGTGTTCTAGAAGACACTGGGGGTGTCCAAGAGCGCGAGAGGGCGGAGGAACCGGGCAGCAATCTCCACCATTTGTAAGACGGCATCCAGGACCCTCAAGACTCATCTTTATTGTCATGTACAGATGAAAAGATGGGACGCATAAATTATATATATATATATATATATATATATATATATATATATATATATATATATAGCCTTCATTGATTACGAGAAGGCGTTTGATTCAGTAGAAATATCAGCGGTCATGAAACACTGCGTCGATGAAGCACATATAAACATCCTGGAAGAAATCTACAAGGGATCAACTGCTACCATAGTGCTTCATAAAGAGAGCAGCAGAATAGCAATCAAGAAGGGCGTAAGGCAGGGGGATACAATCACCCCAATGCTATTTACCACGTGCTTACAGGAGGTTTTCAGAGGCCTAGAATGGGAACAGTTAGGGATAAGAGTTAATGGAGAGTACCTTACACAGTAAAAACTTTTACACCCAGAAGGGTGTAAATGAGCTTGTCCCGTGGACGACACCCTAAGGGTGTTAATTCAGCACCTTCCAAAAAGGGTGCTTTTTTATGCACCCTTAGACTAGGGTGTACATGTAAAAAACTGTAGGGTGTTAAAAAAACACCCTTAAGGAAGGGTGCCTTCGATGTCCATCACTTTTTTAGCATCCTCTGAGGAGGGTGCGAGAAGGGTGCACAAGGGTGTTGAGTGCCCATGGCAGGGGTGCCAGTATTCTTTTAGACTGCACTAATAGATATCAGCATGCACTGATTACACACTACTTGAAGAAAGTGGTCCTCATTGTCAATGGTGCGCCACCTGTCGAGCTCCATTCATTGCGTCTGGGCAAAAATATAAATGCGTACTATCGTGTATGAACTTGTGCTGGATCTATTTATACTTCACAGTATATGCATAATGCGCGTTACAGAAAATGAAGCCTTGCTGCCCTTGCATATTGCGTTTATTTAATAGGCAAATAAACCATAAACTTTTCTTCTGCCACACAACTTTTTCACCAGATATACGTTCATGTATACATACACTACACATGAAACACCTCAAATGTTTATTATATTTATTCAGTTTCACTTCATTGACAATTCTTTGCAACATACAATTACACTGGTTTCAGTTTAGTATACTGCTTCAAGTACATAGAGACTACAAATGAAATATACGCTAATATATCCCTATAATTCTTTCAAGTATCTACAATCCCAGTGGTTTCCAGTTTAATACTCCTTCATGTACACAATCGGTTAATAGGAATGAAATACAGGCAAATATATACTTATGATTCTTTCAAATATATACAATCACCATGATTTCACTATATATGCCTTCATGTACACAATCGTTCCCAAGAAGTGATGCATACAAAAATATATATGGATAGTGTTTTCAAATGTATACAATCACAGTGGATTAAGCTTTGTATTCCTGGATGTATAACAACTGGTTATGAGAAATGATGTACATGCAAACATATACGGGTTTTCGCACATATAACTTTAGCGAATACTTAAGAAACCAATACAATGATCAGAAACACAATAAGCTAAAAACGAACACAAAACTGAGTCAAAACACACAAAAAACAAAAGAGGTAATGCATAATTATGGCTAATGACACAGCTGGGTCACTTTATGCCAAATGTCCCAGCCATTTTGGCAACCATCTCAAATGTATTCGAAAAACTCGTGCTGCATTGAAAATAGTGAACTTCTGGAATATTTAGGAGAGGAAAAATATTTGGTCACGTGGCTGCCTTCTGAACTTCCTGGAATGCCGTCTAGGTGTTGTATGTTAAAAATTTTATTTTAATAGCACCGCTCCTTCTTTTCATACGAAACTCGGTCTACGTGTTACGTAACAAGAGCTTAATTTGGGAGAGTTGGTTCATTGTGGTTGCGTGCTAGTCACAGCGTGACAACTTTAGGAAGAGACAGAAAGGACAGGAAAGAGCACCGACTGTCAACTGAATTCAATGAATGTGCTACGAGCGCTTTTATACGGAGTACAAGAACCGTGTTCATGCGCGACGACACGTGTGAGCACTACAAAATAATCTTTAACTGTGAAAAGAATACTTCCTCTCAGAAAGGATAAGTGAACGTGTAGTGATGCACTGATCATTGGTTTACCTGATAAAAAATACTTCTACAAACGTTAAATTGGCATTAAGTAAACCTATTCTCGTGACGAATAGCGCAAGATTGACTATTTCTGTTGCTGTTTAGTACACACACTTTTGAAAGCTTGCAAGGGGTGGAAAACAACACGCTAATATCATATCTGCTGGCTATTTTTTTAATTGTGAGACACATGATGTGGTATAACATGCAAAGGTTTTGGTCATTGTTTTTTGTTGGTCCTGTCTAACTTTACTTTCTGCAGGAGGGTTTTGCAAACGGGTGTGATGATTCTGTTGGGATACCCAGCATCTTTTAGTTTTTTAATCTGGTTTTTAAACCTGACCTCACCCTTGTGCTAACATGACTTCTGAAGGGTGGCCTGAGTACATGTGGTATCAATTCCTCTTTCTACTAATTTTGAATGCCCACTATCAAAAGGCAGAACATTCTTAGCACTCCTGGGCTGATAGCACCAGCCAATACCCCAACAGCATCATCACACTTGTTTGCGAAACCCTCCAGCAGAAAGTAAAGTTAAAGCGAACAGGACCAAAAGAAAAAGAGAATGACCAATCACCTTTGCATGTCACACGGTACTACGTACATAAGGTGTCTCACAATTTTAGGAAAAGAGCCAGCAGATATGACATTGTTGTTTTCCACCCCTTGCAAGCTTTCAAAAGTGCATGTACTTACAGCAACAGGAATAGTCAATCTTGCACCATTCGTCACTAGAATAGGTTTACTGAATGCCAATCTAATGTGTATAAGATACCGCTAACATGTGGAAAAGTAAACATAGGACAAACTGAGCAATGCTTCAATGATCAAGCAAGACAGCATGCTTTAAATGTTAAGAAGGGCTATAGTAGTCTCATGGCCGGACACCGTAAAGCATGTAAGTGTAGTCCTAGGTTTCATAAAACACGGTTTTTGAAAAAAAAAGCAAGCAGAAAAATGAGAGATTTTAGAACTCTCTTTATCAGGAAGGCCAAGGATCAATGCATCAGTACACCTTCACTTATCTTTTCCGAAAAAGAGTATTCTTTTCTCGGTTAAAATTATTTTGTCATGGTCACACATGTGTTGTTGCAGATGAGCCCTGGTCTTGTGCTCAGTATAAAAACGCTCGTAGCACCTTCAATGAAATTCAGTTGACAGCGCTCTTTCCTGTCCTTTTTGCGATAAGATTTTTATTACAGAAAGAATTCCATTTTCTTACAATTTAGGTATAATGATGAGTTTTCATTATATCACAACATGGAGCAAATTGCATCTCAATACGGACAAAAATCACAATTTTGTGAAATTCGTGATATTTTCTCGTATATTTCAGCAGCTTGAGAGGTCTAAAGATATTTTTTCCTCAAAATATACCTTCTGTGGAGTAAGTATTCACTGCTCAGATATTTATACAAAGTGCAATATTGCAATAAAAAATGCAAACATAACACATTTTGGCTTTATTCTTGGAAGCGAATGTGGCAAAAAAATTGCACTATTATTATTGAGCTTCAAATACCTTACAGAAGCACATTTACTTAACAGGTAGACCGAATTTGCTTTAGAAAAAATAAGCGGTAGTTTTAAAACAAAATTTTCTACCAACAGCACACAGACGGCATTATGCCAGGAAGTTATAAGCCAGCCACATGAACAAAACTTTTTTTCTCGCTGAAATATTCTAGCAGTTCACTGCTTTCAACGCAGTAAGCCAGCACTTTTTTTTTAAATACAATTTAGATGGTCGCCAAAGTGGCTGGGACGTTTGGCATGGAATGGTCCAGCTACATCTAAGCAAAATAACTTACACAAATAACAATGTTTGTTCATCTACCATGACCACACTAAAAAAAGTTGTTCAGGCATTGTGACACTAAACTTTTCAGCGTCGTACTGCCTGAACAACTTCTTTGATAAACTCCAAACTCACGCCGAGAAAAAGCCGCTCAATCAAGGTGGTTGTTAAAGGCCTTGCGGCCGTAGACAATGTTGAAAATAAAAAAAATCAACTCATCAGTGCTGTCACTCCTTCTTCGTCATTACTGACACGGAAGATTTTTCGGTTATCCATGTGGAGGTTCAGGAAGTAGGCTTGCTCTAGGCTGGGGCCGGGGGGTAGACTACGCAGGACGTCAGCGGCACCCTCTCATCCTGTAATAAGAGCAAATATGACTTCTCATAAAAGGATGTTCGTGCTGTTCTGGCAGCACCATATATAAAGAATGTGTAGTGTGTATCCTTCGAAATGGCGTGTAATTGACATTACACTGAACTCGAAGCCTACAACCCATACATTCCAATAATTTCGTATGATAAAGATAAGAGTTTTCCAGCATACAGCAAATTCCCGAAATGAGGTGAAGTGTAAGACTACAGCTCAAAAATGGCACTTACGAAAGCCTGAACTCACCTAAGAATCAAATTGCTTCTAGGGTAGTGAGCCAGTGTGAAAAACAATTCCTAAAGTACAACGTTCAGAACATGTAACATTAATCAAAATGCAAAAGAAACTTACCTCTTCATGTACAAACAGTGAAGACATCTTTGCTTTCCCTTTTACATGAGAACAAATGATCTTCGGCGTGGCACTAGCGAAGAGGTCTGCAAAAAAAAAGTAAAATATTTACTGACTTTAATCACGCCTCTAACAATCTGAGGAATTGTTACAAGTCACCAATCAGTGCGATTCTGACTGCCTCTATAAGGGCATCAAAAATGAACAATTTTCTCGTTCTTTCTACCCTCACAAGACGCTCCGTCAATGGAATCTAATCCAAATTTGACGCTGTGCTTCCTATTTGCCTGCTTTCTAGACGTAGGGCTGCAAACATGTGTTTTGTGCACCTAATCTAGCACAGAAATTCGTCATCTATAATTCAATCATCTTAATTCATTGTAATTTGATAAAAGATGTGATAGCTCGTCCAGTTTTTAAAGAGTTGCGGGCCTGCAATAGGCACTGCCATGCACGTATGAAAGTACTTCTTTAAAAAAAATTTCAAAGCTTGCTTTCAGAAAAAGCGTCTGGCATATTTCGACAACCAAGCCCATCCTCTGATGGCAGTCAGAGGCACGCTATTAGCGATTATTGACTACGGGATTTACAAACGCAATCCGTGCCTAAATACTCAGTTAAACACAATCACGCAAGTAAGAGCGCTCGAACGACACCAACGCGCGCGGACGCCGACTACGTTGCAGCAGCCATGGCTTATGCTAGAGCAACCACACATAGCTCCAACAGTCACGTATACTCTCTCGAATCTGTTATAACGCCGAACATTATCGCAGATGAAAGCGAAGCACGAAAACAGCAAACAGAAACGAGGGAAAACAACGCACGGCGATGGCCACAACAACGCGCCTTTGGAAGTCTGCTAGATCTTTCCCTGTTGCTGGTGGCACTTGTCCTAAATAGCTTAAAAGACCGAGGCGCACGTGCTGGGAGCATCGCGGCATATCAGCGCCTCGAACTATACCGTCTTTAAGCAAAAAAAAAAAAAGCCATTTCGTGCAGTGCGTCTCTGTACATAATTTTTGCTTTTTCTTTCTTTTTTTACGCTTACACCTACAGAAGCACGTTGCACATTTGAGTATTATTAGAAATGTTATTACGATGTAGCCCAAAGCACATCTTAAAACAATATCAATCACTTTGTGCAGTGTAGAGACAATGTGCGATCAGCAACTAATCCCGCCCTTGTTAAGTGATCACATCACTCACTGTATGAGTGATCCAGGAACTTACACAACATCGCGCATAGCAGTGTGAATTCGTTAAGTCACACGTTTAATCGGGCATCTGCAACAGGCCCGCGAACGCATGCTGTTGTAAATGGCTGGCAGCCTACTTCGGCAGAGCTGCTGCAGGCGCCCAGCTAGCGCTGTATGATTACTACCTACGAAAACAGTACACTCACCGTTAACAGGCCCACGTTGTCCGTGTCCGCCACTCCATGAATATTCCTTAATCCGAGCGTCACTTCGAACACGGTGTCATGCGTGACCACCATTGAATATGCGCCTGTTCGCTAGAACACACACAGCGACCAAGACCCCAGACCAACGCAACGCATTTGAAAGACGATGAGACAGAGAGAGCGACGTTGAGAGAGAGAAGGAGCGGCGACGCCGCAGCTGTCGACGCAGGTGTTCGGTGACGCAACTATTCGCTTATCTACGCCGCCGTTGTGGGAGCAACGCTGGCCGGGGTGAGCGGGGGGTGGGGGGGCGGAGCGGGAAACCCGCCAGGACGGCGCCGAAAGGCAAACGCTATGGCGCATACGGCGGACGGCCGTTCGACGCCGAATGACTCCTTGTAAATGGCAACTCTCCTTCCAGCCAGTCTCACAGCGACGTAGGTTATTTACCAGCCTCGGGTTCTTTGAGTATTTTGGCGGAATGCGATTGCAGTGGGCGAAAAATAGTGAAGCAAAACTTGCGGAAAACAAAGTGCACCGTGGAATGGCCAGAAACAATAATTATTTCGTCCTCGGTGGCATTAGCGGGAGAGCATCGCTACACCTTTTTCCAGAGGAATTTCTTTTTGCATTGTCTGTGTCTGGCACTTCCGCGTATGGTGCCGCAAACACTGAATGCGTAGTCGAAGCTGGAACAAATTAATCCACAGTCGCGGATGTTTAGAAGGCTTGTCACGCACCACGAAACGTGCCGAGGTTGTTATAACAAACTTTTTGCTGACCACATGATCATCACTTAATTCCATATGGTTACCCAATGAGCTAGCTAAGCACCTGTAGCAAAGGCACGGCACGTTCTTGTTAAACGTTGTTAATATAAACGATGGTTGTGCATAAGTGCAGTGACAGCTTTCCGTGGGAATTGGTCATAACCCACGTTTTCGGGCGTAGAAGCACCTCAGCGGACCTAATCAGCTACCACAGCAAGTTCGTAAGCAACGATCAGGTACGAAAATGTGCAGCTGTTTTCCATGTACTGAATAGTCCGTGTACAGTGCGTTGACCACCGCCATTCCTTAAGCCACCTCCCATATAGGCTCCCAGTCTCAACAGGTGTGGGACCTTAAACAATAAGAAGCAGTGCCTCCCCCCCCCCCGCACACACACACACACACGAAATTCGAGGGCGCACGGGCTGATACACACGCATACTTATTCACAGGCGCACACATATACACGTATACACACAAGCGGCCACACACACACGCGACCGTAAACGCACGCATGCATGGGCGTACACATGTGCACAGGCACGCTTAACACAAGCACGGACTCGCACATACACGCTCACGCACACATGCACGGGTGTACACACAATCGCGCTTACACGCACACACACCCATACTCGGGCGAACATTATTTGTGTGTATATAATCCATAGCAAACATGCAGCTTATAACCAACGCTAAGGAAAGCTTTCGTAACATGGATTGCAGTTAATTGCCATTATAGATGAAACGCGATTTGCTTCTGCTGACATTCTGCTGTATTTGGAGAGCACCTTCACACATTCTAAGTCAATTAGGCCGTCATTTAACGCAAGGTCCACATATTCGTGCAGTAATGATTGATTGATATGTGGAGTTTAACGTCCCAAAACCACTATATGATTATGAGAGACGCCGTAGTGGAGGGCTCCGGAAATTTAGACCACCTGGGGTTCTTTAACGTGCACCCAAATCTGAGCACACGGGCCTACAACATTTCCGCCTCCATCGGAAATGCAGCCGCCGCAGCCGGGATTCGAACCCGCGCCCTGCGGGATATTCGTGCAGTAGCTGTGCTGCTCGGCCGCCAATTCGAAGGTCGCGGGTTCGATGCCGGCCGTGGCAGTCGAATTAAGGCGGAGGCGAAAAGGTAGAAGCCTTTGCACTGTGCGATACGAGCGCTCATTAAAGAACACCAAATGGTGAAAATCTCTGCAGCTTTCCACTACGATGGCCCTCATAATCATATCGAGGTTTTTGAGACGTAAAATCCCAAATATTATAATTATGTGTTCTTCTTATGCTGCATATTCCATCTGATGAATCGGCACCTACACCCTTCTCAAGCACAAAAGCACCCTTAGAGCCTATTTTAGGGTGCTATCGAGGCAAGCACCCAAACAAAGGGGTGCTTTTTTTTCAATCGACCATTTATGGGTGTTAAAGGGTGTTGCAAAGGGTGCTTTCTCGTAAAAGCACCTTTTTTACACCCTTTTGGGTGCAAAAATTTTTACTGTGTAGTAACCTGCGCTTCGCGGATGACATTGCATTGCTAGGTAACTCAGGGGACGAATTGCAACTCATGATTATGGAGTTAGACAAGGAGAGCAGAAAGGTGGACCGTAAAAATTAATCGGCAGAAAACGAAAGCAATGTACAACAACCTCGGAAAGAAGCAGCGCTTCGAGATAGGTAATAGTGCACTTCAAGTTGTAAAAGACAATGTCTATAGGTCAGGTAATGACCGCGGAACCGAACCACGAAATCGAAGTAACTAGAAGAATGAAAATGGGGTGGGGCACACTTGGCAAGCGCTCTCAAATTATGACAGGTAGATTGCCACTATCCCTCAAGAGGAAGGTATATAACAGCTGTATCTTGCCAGTACTTAGCTACGGAGCAGAAACCTGTAGACTTACAAAGAGGGTTCAGCTTAAATTGAGGACGATGCAGCGAGCAATGGAAAGAAAAATGGTAGCTGTAACCTTAAGAGACAAGAAGTGGGCAGAGTGGATTAGGGAACAACCGGGGGTTAAGGATATCATAGTTGCAATCAAGAAGAGGAAATGGACATGGGCCGGGCATGCAGCGCGTAGACATGATAACCACTGGTCATTAAGGGTAACTAACTGGATTCCCAGAGAAGGCAAGCGGGTGAGGGGGAGAGAGAAGGTTTGGTGGGCAGATGAGATTAAGAAGTTAGCGGGTATAAATTGGCAGCAGCAAGCACAGGACCGAGTTAACTGGCGAAACATGGGAGAGGTCCTGCAGTGGACGTTGTCAGGCTGATGATATATATATATATATATATATATATATATATATATATATATATATATATATATATATATATATATATATATATATATATATATATATATATATATATATATATATATTAAGCAGACAATAATGCCAAGGAATGTATAGGGGAAGTCATTAGAACCAATGTAAGTAAATAAGAAGAAAGAATAGTGGGTTCTAATAAGTTCTAATAGCTTCCTCTATACATTCATTGGCATTATTGTCTGTTAGATCTCATTATTATTGTGTCAAAAACACGGATAAACGAGCCCTTAGGTATACACTTCTTTCCCTTATTCATTAACGAGGGTCTCGTAGTGGCACACTTGGTGCCGTTAGGTTGTATACGGGGGACTATTGGTCAGCTGCCCACTCGTAATAAGTTCACGTGCTACGTGACGCCACACAGGCTCATAAACGGGTGTTCCACTCTCGCCGCTTGGCTACAGATGGCTCTTACTGACACTCCCACGTTTAAATTCACATATAAACCCAAAAAAGTGTATGGGGGGATGACCGCCGTGATAGCTTAGAGGTTAGAGCATCGAATGCGTTATTCGAAGGTTCGATTCCTGCTCACGGCAAGTTATCTCTTCATCCACTTTTCTTTCTTCTTATTACATTACATTGGTTCTAATAACTTCCCCTGTACATTCCTTGGCATTATTGTCTGTTAGATCTCGTTAATGTTTTGTCAAAAACACGGAAAAAAACGAGTCCTTAAGTATATACTTCCTTCCCTTTATATATATATATATATATATATATATATATATATATATATATATATATATATATATATATATATATATATATATATATATATATATATATATCAGTCATGATTTGAGCGTGCGTGCAAAATGTGCTCCACTCCATTCTTATTCTTTCAATTATTTCATGGTGGTTTGGTGCCGGGGTTATTACCTGTCCTAAGTAGACGTAGTCTTTTACAACTTCAAGTGCAATATTACCTCTCTCGAAGCGCTGTGCTCTTCCGAGGTTTTTGTTCATTACTTTCGTTTCCTGGAGTATAATTATAGGGGTACACTGAAGTTGTTCAAAACTACCGCCTACCCTGTTCGCCACGTGTACAACGTCACTACAAGGTGGCTCGTGTTCTTGCCCGTGGCCCACACCCACAGTACCCGCAACTCAAGTTACCTAAGATTGATTAGAAAAAGAAAACAAAAAAAATTAGTGATGTCTATAACAGTTATGTCAACTCCTCTAACAACCAAAACAAGCGAAAATGAAACGAATAAAAGGTTAACGTATTTCTTGTGGCGCACTGCTTCCTCACCAACATCTCTACCGCTACGCGTCTACTGATCGCGCGCCGCCTTTTTGTAGTTTGTTGCGCCTCTGAGATTTTAATGAATGCATCGCTTCAATCACTGAAGCTACACATTCATGCGAGTGGTGCTTTTTCAGACCTCTGCATTTTGCATCAGCTGTGTGGAGGCGGAGACTGATCCGAGGTTCTGACCAATTGGCTGTGTTTTCGTCCAGCCGTCGTGCAATCCGTACGCAACAAAGGTTTGTCGCTCGTCGCTAAAAAAGCTGCCGGCGTTTACGCGGTCTACGCTGCGAGTCCGCACCAGCAAGAGAAGATGAAGTTTGTTCCCGAGTCTCGTTTCTGCGCTTCAAGGTAGGATGAAGGAGGCACTGCGCCGTACGAACTTCCATCGTGCAAGGACTGTTAACGTGTTTATTGCTTGTGTTTCAACTGTTTGATTACCTAGCTAGTATCCGCCCGTGAATGTAGTATGAAGGTGTCGACTCAGGGCAAGATTCCACCGTCGGTGCATCATTTCTCGTTTGGAATTGCCGCAAATATTATACTGCTTGGTAAGTTCGTCGCCGAGAGGCACGTCACAATAAGCGTGCGCTCCCACTTGGGCATCACGCGCCGATTACCGGCCGATCACCCGCATGCTTTGTTCTTTCCGTTTGTTTGTTTGATCGATAATCACGTGTAGCCCGTAGCGATGCCCGCTAAATATGTTTGTTTTGCACACTTTCAGCTTGTACTAGTCACGTTATCGGCACCAGTGCGACTAACTGCACAAGCGAATGTGAAGCATGTGTTCCAGGGACGTTCGCAAGCTCAGGTGAAAAAGCAATGCAAGCCTTATAGGACAGCACCTAGTTTTGACACGGAATAGTGTGGGCATCTGTGGGTAATAATTTGCGGTTTTCGCCTGCAGCGTGCAATTGTTGCCCTATCCGAGGCCACTGTCCCAAACAAGCAGCCGGAAATGCCACCAACAGACTCTGTGAGCCGTGCATTATTGGAACGTTCTGCAAGTAAGTGATGGATTTGTTTGCATCATAAGGTGTATCTGAATGCGTAACAATTCCAGGGACGCGGGCTGTCCATCTTGCGAGCCTTGCCCACCGGGCATGTCCACAGTACAACCGAAAGCACAGAACTGCACGCCTTGCGAAGCAGGTAAGGTAACGACGCAGCACTTTAATGGCCCATCATTTTTGCAGCCCGTTACAAGTGGGTTTTTTTATATGGACGAGTGGATCAAAGTTAAGTGGAATATGTGCCATACGAAGTGCCAAATTGGGCTTGTGTGTGTGCAGCTGTTAACTTATGTCAGAAAGCCGAACACTCAGTGCAGCATCAGATATATGATTGAATGGTGCCATTAGATTGATAATCTTACTTATAAGTGCGTGCATTTTAGGTGGCTTATAAAGAAATTATTCAAGGCATTGCCCTGGCCAGGAATAGCTATACAAACAACGGATGGTAACATGCGTCTTTCACTCAAGCAGAAAGTGCACAGCCACTGTATTTTGCCGGTTTGAACATATGGGGCAGAAGCCTGAATAATTCTGAAGAAACCCACGAAATCAAAGACCACCCAGCATGTGATTGAATAAAAAAAAAAAACATAGGTGTGTGTCTAAAAGATACAATTTAATGACACCATAGCAGTTCAGCAGGGTGGATCAGAGGGGCAGCTGATATCTTAGGGGACATAAGGAAAAAGAAATGCAGCTGGGCAGGTCACGCCATTAGAAGGACAGACGCATAGTCAGATAAGGCAGTGAAATGAATACTAACAGATGGGAAAGCATGGCCAAGAATAGCAAAGGGTTAGGTGCAGCGAGGAAAAGAAGAAATTTGCAGGCATAAAATGGAATCGGCTTTTGAAGGACCAGCTGTGTTGGAGGTTATTGAGGGAGGCCTTTGCCCTGCTGTGGACATAAGGTAGCCTGCTGCTATTGATAATGATGAAAGCCATAGAGTTACTTTTATGAGGAAAAAGGCCGTGTCCTGTCCATGTTCCAATGGGGGCAAAAGGCAAAAATTTAGTCCAATGATGCTCACTACAGCATGTTTTAGGATTATATCACCATGTTGCAATGTTAAAGCACAGAAAATTATTTTTGTCATTTTAAAGAAAGGAAGTTTATTTGCATAGAAACATATGCATATAGTGCTTTGAAAAAGTTTACAACTTTTTGTAAAATGGTGCCAATATTCATAGTTCCAGATAAAGCAAAGTTCTTTAAAACTTGGCGGCATTGTACTTGATTGACTAAACTATAGCTGAATCAAAACCCCCAGTCCACTTTATTTTATGGGCGCATAGATGTCCGGAGGTGGGTGCAAGGGGGGCAGCTGCCACCCTTTGGAATTTCAGATATTATTTTCCTGTGCAGTAGCGATGAGCTATGCACATTGATTAGCTCTCTCAGGGTCTCTGTGAAACGGGTCTTCAGGATTGCCAGCTCACTTAGCATTGACAAATCTTGATGGTCATGTCAAGCAGTGAAATATCCACCACCCCCACCCCCACCCCCTATGGATGCACCACCGCGCATAAAGTTCTGTAGATGCCCGTGTGTGTGTAGTGTTACTATATGTAGTTGTCAGGAGCTTAATGCAGGTAAAAAGAGTGCCTTCTATCTTCTTCATTACTTGGGAGCTTCTTCTTGCTTCTTCTTTAAGAGAAGCTCCAACGCAAAGCTTAAACAGGAGAGAAGTTCACAGGAAGGTGCAGGCCTGAACTGATGAAAAATCATTGAACAAGATGTCACTGAAGCCAACTGTTTTGACAGCAATACTTATCTTCTTTGTGGCAACTGTCCTGATGAGAATAAGTTGTCCTCTTGTCGGAATGGTGACCCCAGCGACATTCCATGTTCTATAATTTTTCATATTATAGTTCTTAAAACAGGATCAGCCTCATCCTTGGTGTACTCTAAATATTGCTAGCATTTTGATATCAAGGCATATTCATCACAGTTATTATCACAATAAACAGTATGCAACTCTTGAAAACATTTTGTCCCAACCTCTGTTTTCTCATAACCAGAAAGATATCGTTCTCCACAAAAGCTTACTGTATCATATATGATACAGCACTAAATGTTTGCCACTTATGTATATATTTCTCATTCAAAACATTGGAGCAGGCTGGCGGAAAAGAAGCATAGTTTTGAAGGGAATTTTCATGCACTATTTCCTCTGATGTAAGAACGGTGAAAAACATCATCCTGCTTATTTCCATACATTTTGCATGTTGTCTTAAGCACTTCCATCAAACACATATTAGCAGGAAGGTAACTTAAAAATTGTAATAAAGTCCTTTTTTATTGCCAGGTATTGCAAAGATTCTGATAGAAAATCTTGCGTTTTGTCTCTTTTTTATATAAAATATATTGAAGGTTTATGTATTACTGCCGTCACATGGGCAATTTTTATTGTGATCAGGGCAGACCAGGATTCAAGTTGATCTGCATCAGTTGCTGCAACATGATCACCTTTAACCCTCTGTGAGACACTATCTGCTAACTAAAATTTTTTTTACTTAAAATTGATGGAACAGCATTTGAAACGACTTAGCAAAATGTTTGACACACGATTTTCAAGGTAGTCAACAAAAAAAGGTTTGGATAAAAATATGGCACCACTCTCTTTATAGTGTGGTATAAAAAGTGGTACATAGATGCACCGCAGTCCTTAGCCAGTATAAAAGAAAAAAAAATATATTTTTGAAATTAATAATAAACTTAATCATGCGGTTTACTTTTCCAACTGTTTTAAGCATTCAATGCACGGTGGAACTTGGTATTTGCTATATAGATAGCTACTTTACTTTTATGCTGAGCACACACGGAGGTAACTTGTGACAGGTATGCATGAGCCAATGGGATTTCGCGACTACAGTAAATATATGCACCTAAAGTAGACTGCGATGGATGCCGCTTGTTCAGATAAAACCTCTGCTATAATGAACATGGAAATGCTGCCTATGTGAAACTGTAGTAGTGTGATGGCTGCCCTATAAAGGCTAACACCATCAGCCAAAATCAAGCCCAAAAATGATTTATTCAAGAAAACTAAATTATGAGGGCAGCAGACATCTGTCTTTGTTGCAAGTGAATGTCTAAGTTCTATTTAGTAAATGTGTAAAATAGGACACTCTCAGACATGTTAAAGTGATGTCTTCAAGGCATTAATCTAAGCCACTGAAGCAGATAGCAAAGAGTAATCAAGGCATGTACAAAATACCATTTGCCGTTTGCGCCAGATGTCGTAGCGAATGAGGAACTTGAAATAGCCTTCTTCTAAACTTTGGTCGACGGCAACAAGTTGAGAAAGTGGTGCACATTAGAAACTAGTACACCTAGTGAAAATGTGGTACACATTTGTGCCACTGTCCTCCAAAGAGTTAATCAATCGATATCAGGCCCAACTGTGATCACGACCATCGTGATCTGGTTCCATAATTGTGATTTGGCTGATGTCTGTACCAAACTCAATTCAGGTTAGGCTGTACCATGTAGTAGTCATGAACTTGTTATCGCTGTCAAGAAGTCTGATCCAAATCAACCCTGGCCATAGAAAAAGGTCCCCGTCTGACGGGGCTGTCAGAAAAAGAGCCACAAAATAAACCAAAGTAACCAGATCAGTAGCCAGCTGGCCGCCATTATTTCATTTTGGAGCCAGAAAAGTAGCCAAACGTGATTTCAGGTTCGCTAAATAATCACTCCGTTGTGACACCTAAAATACAAAAATATACATCAAAGCAATGTTTATCAGATCAAAATAGAATAAAAGAAAAGATCAGGTGACATCGAGGAGGCATTAAGACTATAGAAATTCGTAGTAATACTGCACTGACAGTCAAGTACACATATTCGAGTTCATTTTTTCCAGCATGCTTCGCAGCACTGTTGATGTAGAGTGAGCAAAATACTTCATATTTCGCAGTAAATGTAGTGCAGTTTATTTAGTCATGTTATAGTAGAGCATGTAACAGCTTTCAGACGTAGTTCAAATTTGATCTTGATTATCGCGTGAAGTTCGTGCCACATTCGATTCCTTAAGTCGTTAAGTTTAAGCCACATTCGATTCCTTAAGTCGTGTAAGCGGCACAACAGAAAACATCACTCCGCTTCTGCGTCTGAGCCCTGTCTGCGATGTCTAGCATAAGATTAACACCTGATCCATCCCGGTAGGTCTATATTTTGCTCCAGAATTTTATTGCTGGCATGTCAGCACTCGCATTCATTCGACAAAGGTGCCGTACTTGCTCTTCAATACGGGCTCGGGGCAACAAAATTCGTCTCTTGTCAAGGTTTTCACAGCGTTCATCGTATTCGCCCCATAACAGACAACGCAATGAGCAGTCTGCAGCTAGAGTCACTAGAAAAACAAGACTAGATGGGCTTTTCACATGCAAATGTTATTTTATTGTGTCTGTTAACGGGTCACAGAAACAACAGTTCAGACGCGTTCGCGTAAGAAACAACACGCGGTGATAAAAAATGGTCCTGTCATTTCCAAACTAATGAAATTAAACAGTAGACACAACAAACATCATGGCTAACAAGCGCAGCAGGGCTGGCTGGGAAAATATTCAACTGAAATAAAAAATGACTGCAAAAACAGCAAGATGCGTGCACTTCGCACAAGGCTTCTAGAGCTGCGCACATTCACTTTTCGCCAACTTTCACTTATGGTGGCGCCACCTATACAGCTCCGAGCATTAACGCTTGAGGTGGATAGTGGATAGAAATCCTGAACGAGTCTCCCACAAGCTATGTACGTTACAGTGCTGCCTAACCTATTTGAGTTTCATCAATAATGTAAAAACTATGGTGGCCGGCACGCATTTTGGGCCCACCTAATTGCTTACGGTATACTGAGTAAAAAATGTGAATACACTGAGGGTTACCGAGTGATGGCTTTAGCGTATATTAGCTGTTAATGTCAGTGCCAGTACAGAGTAGTCAAAAAGTACCCAAGTAGGCAACGTCATTTTCTTGTCACCGCAGCCTTTCAAAGGGCCACTCACCAGGCCCCATACCAAATTTTAGTTAGACCAAGGAAGTTGTTGCGTGTCCAATAAGGAATGTTCTGACACAAAAATTTTTTGAATCGGTTCATTACGAGCTGAGAAAACTGTCTTTTTCAAGTGGCGCGAAGCGAGGACGAGAGGAGGCGAGCTCGAAACCCTTTCTGCTCTTCCGCGTAGCCTCCGCAAATTAAATCTCTTCCTTACCCTCTCCGGCATCCGACCAAGAGGTCACGTGTGCATGACGTGCCCAAACAAGCCCAACCCCCGCGCACGCGAGTGGCGCTTTTTTTTTTTTTTTGACCATGCAGCGTTATTTCGTGTCGTGGTCTTCTGTCTGTTTCTGCAGGATAATTTGGAAACGCTGGCATAGACGCGGTTGAATAGATTAGCACAATGAGTGCACGAACGCGTAGGAGCGCTCCACAGCTGTCCTCGGCTCGATGGGCTGACCGCGGACACGAACGCATGCGAAACGCCGGCACATTAGCCGCATATCTCGTTGCAATTCACGGGCAAAAAATTAAAAAAAAAAAAAACGCTCACATTCCCTTATTGCGTCTCATTATTTATCTAGAGATTTATTAATCTCTTCAAGCAACAAGTACTACATAAACTATGCATCATCATCATCATCAGCCTGACTATGTCCACTGCAGGACAAAGGCCTCTCCCATGTTCCGCCAGTTAACCCGGTCCTGTGCTTGCTGCTGCCAATTTATACCCGCAAACTTCTTAATCTCATCTGCCCACCTAATCTTCTGTCTCCCCCTAACCCGCTTCCCTTCTCTGGGAATCCAGTCAGTTACCCTTAATGACCAGCGGTTATCCTGTCTACGCGCTACATGCCCTGCCCATGTCCATTTCTTCTTCTCGATTTCAGCTATGATATCCTTAACCCCCGTTTGTTCCCTAATCCACTCTGCTCTCTTCTTGTCTCTTAAGGTTACACCTACCATTTTTCTTTCCATTACTCGCTGCATCGTCCTCAATTTAAGCTGAACCCTCTTTGTAAGTCTCCAGGTTTCTGCTCCGTAGCTAAGTACCGGCAAGATGCAGCTGTTATATACCTTCCTCTTGAGGGATAGTGGCACTCTACCTGTCATAATTTGAGAGTGCTTGCCGAATGTGCTTCACCCCATTCTTATTCTTCTAGTTACTTCAATCTCGAGGTTCGGCTCTGCGGTTATTACCTGCCCTAGGTAGACATAGTCTTTTACAACTTCAAGTGCACTATTACCTATCTCGAAGCGCTGCTCCTTGCCGAGGTTGTTGTACATTACTTTCGTTTTCTGCAGATTAATTTTAAGACCCACCTTTCTGCTCTCCTTGTCTAACTCCGTAATCATGAGTTGCAATTCGTCCCCTGAGTTACTCAGCAATGCAATGTCATCGGCGAAGCGCAGGTTACTAAGGTATTCTCCGTTGACTCTTATCCCTAACTGTTCCCATTCTAGGCTTCTGAAAATCTCCTGTAAGCATGCGGTTAATAGCATTGGGGAAATTGTGTCCCCCTGCCTTACACCCTTCTTGATTGGTATTCTGTTGCTTTCTTTATAGAGCACTATGGTAGCAGTTGATCCCCTGTAGATTTCTTCCAGAATGTTTATGATGTTACGGGAGAATAACTTTACTTTATAAAACGAGGAATAAACTCGGTGGTGGACAAGATGGCGCCCAGTTGGCTCACAGATCTGACAACATCGTCCTCCTCTTTTTCTTCTTCGTCGTTCTCATCCTACCGTTACATGATTTCCCCGGCGGCTGGAGCACCGACCCGGTGCTAATCAGGAGGCACTGGAGTAATACGGTTTGAGTCGCGTAACATGCACTACGTCAGTGTGAGGGTGAAGGATGGCGGGGTCCGTAGGGGTGATTTCGTATGTGACGTCAGTTACTTGGCGTAAGATACGGTAGGGACCTGAATAGCGTGGGAGTAACTTCTCCGAAAGTCCAACGCGGCGCGAGGGGAACCATAACAGAACGAGATCTCCGGGTGTGAAGTGGACGTCACGATGGCGGGCGTCGTATACGCTCTTCTGATTGTCCTGGGAGTCCAGTAAGCGTCGTCGAGCAACTTGGCGTGCCGCTTGGGCCTTCATTATTGCATCACGAGCGTACTGAGACTTGTCATTTAGTCCGGCCGGCAGGAGGGTGTCGAAAGGTAGCGCAGGGTCACGGCCGAACAACAGAAAAAAAGGAGAGAACCCAGCGGTGTCGTGTCTGGAAGAATTGTACGCGAATGTTACAAACGGTAACGTAGTGTCCCAGTCGCGGTGATCGGCGGAGACATACATGGAGAGCATGTCCGTGAGAGTGCGATTGAGGCGCTCCGTTAGACCATTTGTTTGTGGATGGTAAGCAGTCGAGAGCTTGTGTTTAGTGGCGCAGGAGCGGAGGAGGTCATCAACCACTTTGGAAAGGAAGTAGCTGCCTCGGTCGGTAAGGAGTTGTCGAGGGGCGCCATGATGTAAGATGACGTCCTCCAGAAGGAAATCGGCCACGTCAGTTGCACAGCTGGTTGGAAGGGTCCGTGTGATCGCGTATCGGGTAGCATAATCGGTTGCTACTGCAATCCACCGATTACCCGCAGCTGACGTAGGAAAAGGGCCAAGCAGGTCCACGCCAACACGGTAGAATGGGTCTTGTGGGATGTGCAGTGGCTGAAGACGTCCGGCCGGAGGGGCATTTGGTTTTTTCCGTCGTTGACAAGGGTCGCAGGCTGCAATATAACGGCAGACGTCGCGGTACATGCCAGGCCAGAAGAAGCGCCGGCGAACTCTGTCGTAGGTCCGTGACACGCCGAGGTGACCCGCTGTAGGTGCATCATGAAGCTGGGCGAGAACAGTGTGACGCAATTGAATGGGAACGACGAGTAGTCTTTCGGGGCCGTCAGGACGCATATTGCAACGGTACAATACACCATCATGTATTTCAAACATTCGAAGGGAAGGGTCGGGCCTTACCGATGTGAGCCTTCGGATAATACCGTCCAAGAAAGTATCTCGTCGCTGCTCGATTCCAATGTCATGAAACGCGGATAGAGAGAAAACGTCGATAGGAAGGGTGGTTTTAGAGGAGTCGCCGTCTGGAGGGTCGACAGGATACCGGGACAAGCAGTCCGCATCTTGATGCAGGCGGCCGGTTTTATACAGGACTGAGTAATCAAATTCTTGAAGGCGCAGCGCCCAACGGCCAAGACGGCCTGAAGGGTCTTTAAGGGAGGAAAGCCAGCACAAGGCGTGGTGATCTGTGATTACTGTGAATGGCCGGCCGTACAAATAGGGACGAAATTTACCGACTGCCCAAACAAGTGCCAAACATTCCCGTTCGGTTATTGAATATTTTCTTTCAGCAGGCGAAAGAAGGCGGCTGGCATAAGCAACAACACGGTCTCGTCCTTGTTGTTTCTGGGCGAGGACTGCACCGATGCCATAGCCACTTGCGTCTGTACGAACTTCTGTTGGAGATGAAATATCAAAGTGGGCGAGGATAGGCGGAGACGTAAGCAGACACACTAGATTTTGAAACGCATCTGCTTGCTCAGGGCCCCAGATGAAGCCAGCGTCTTTTTTGAGAAGTTGAGTGAGAGGGCGTGCTACGTCGGCGAAGTTTTTAACAAAGCGGCGGAAGTAAGAACAGAGGCCAACGAAACTGCGAACGTCTTTGGTACAGGTTGGTACAGGGAAATCTCTTACTGCGCGTATTTTATCTTGATCAGGGCGAACCCCCACGGAATCAACGAGGTGTCCGAGGACAGAAATTTCACGACGGCCGAAGTGGCACTTTGCCGAATTGAGTTGCAGGCCCGCCTTACGAAAGACAGATAAGATTTTCGATAGCCTTTCAAGGTGCGTCGCAAAAGAAGGCGAAAAAACGATAACGTCGTCCAGGTAGCACAGGCAGATGGACCACTTGAAGCCGTGCAACAGAGCGTCCATCATACGTTCGAATGTGGCGGGCGCATTACATAAACCGAATGGCATCACTTTAAACTCGTAAAGGCCGTCGGGAGTGATAAACGCCGTCTTCTCACGGTCCATGTCATCAACGGCAATCTGCCAGTACCCAGAGCGGAGGTCAATGGAGGAAAAATATTTTGCGCCGTGAAGGCAATCCAGGGCATCGTCTATGCGTGGTAAAGGGTAGACGTCCTTCTTCGTTATTTTGTTTAAATGGCGATAATCGACGCAAAATCTCCAGCTGTTGTCCTTCTTCTTTACAAGTACAACAGGGGACGCCCAGGGACTGCATGAAGGCTCGATGATATTCCGAGAAAGCATTTTGTCGACCTCCTGTTGGATGATGCGCCGCTCTGCATGGGAAACACGGTAGGGTCTCCGATGGATTGGACTCGTATCGCCTGTATCAATCCGGTGCTTAACAACGGACGTCTGGCCGAGTGGGCGGTCGCCAAGGTCGAAGATGTCCCAAAAAGATGCAAGCAGGGAACGCAGGTCGTTAGCTTGTTCTTTCGGCAAGTCGGGGGCAATCATCTTGGTTAACACACTTTGGTCTGATGGAGGAGTATACGAAGTTTTTTCGGCACTCGGGATGCTGTCATAACTTAGAGTGCAAATATGGCACTCTGCCGCCGGCACGATCTCGGCTAGAGATATACCACGAGGGAGGACTTGTGTACATAGTGAAAAATTCACTAAGGGTAGGCAGGATGCATTGGCCGTAATAGTGATGACGGTGTGAGGAAACGCAACGTTGTGCGAAAGCAGGACGTCAACATTGGGGGACACAATATAAACACCGTCTGGGACAGGTGGAACAGGGGAGACGCCTATGTAAGCTACTGTTCGTTGAGGGAGACGCAGGTGTTCTGTAGAACAAAGCCGACTTGGAGGGCAACTTGGAGGATCAACAACATTAGGTAGAGCGAGTTGCACTATACCGGCAGAGCAGTCTATCAAGGCCGAATGTTCAGACAAAAAGTCTTGGCCCAAAATTATGTCATTAGGGCAGTGTTCTAAAACATAAAACAGAACTGATGTGTGGTGTCCGGCGACGCTGACGCGAGCTGAGCACACACCAATTACGGCGACTTTTCCACCATCGGCCGTTCGGACCACAGGAGTTGGGCCAGGAGTAAGGACTTTCTTCAGCCGTGCTCTAAGGTCAGCGTTCATGATAGACACGTGTGCGCCAGTGTCAATGAGGGCTGTAGTAGGTACACCGTCGACGTCAACATTGATAAGGTTCTGATGTGCGGGCAAGGTCAGTAGAGGATTTTGGGATCGGGTCGGTATTGCAGCATCACCTCCAAGAGCTGCTCCCGTCAGTTTTCCGGAGGTGAACGCCGGAACGAGCTTGGGGACGGCGATCGGCGAGATGGGGGCGAGCGGGAGAAACGGCGTTGTGGCGAAGGGGAGCGGCTGGATCGGGGGCGCGAGGAATTCTCAGGCGTTAGCGGCTCTGTTTTCGGTGATGAGCGTGAATTCCAGACAGGTGGGCGATGGGGCGGAGGGTGAGGCCACGGAGCAGAGCTGGACCAAGCACGGCAGTGACGCGAAATGTGGCCTATACGACCGCAATTGAAGCATATCGGCCGGTCGTCTGGGGTGCGCCATACCGCCGGGTCGCGATAATGTGGGCTGGCAGAAAAACGTCGGTTGGGCGGGACAGTCACGGGTGGATTTGGTGTGGCGTAGTCTGGACGATGAATGGAGCAGACGTTTAAGCCGGCGTTGGCCAGTTCTTGCCTCACGACGGTCTGTATGAGAGAGACGGTGGCGTGATAGCTTTCGGAGTTGGGGGAGGCTGACACGAGTGGAGCTGCGGCTTCTATTTCCCGACGGACAATACGGACAACGTCACCGGGACTTTCCGTAGAAGGCAGGCGAGGGTCTTCGCATGTGGACGTTGCAGCCGTGTTTGGAAGCCGGGCAAACTGGTGGAGAACACGGCGGCTCTTCGCTTCTTCAAAGCGCCGGCATTCAGAAATAATGTCGTGGACCGTAGATGAATTCTTGAACACAAGAAGGTGAAAGGCGTCATCTGCTATGCCCTTAATAATATGGCCAACCTTATCGGCTTCGGACATCTGCGAGTCTACCTTGCGGCACAAAGCGAGCACGTCCTGAATGTACGTGAGGTATGATTCGGTGCACGTCTGAACTCGACGTGCGAGCTCGTTTTGGGCGGCGCGTTGACTTCCCACAGGCCTGCCAAATAGCTCCCGGAGCTTTTGTTTGCATAACTCCCAGCTAGTCAGTTCTTCCTCGTGCGTCTCGTACCAGACCTTTGCGGTACCTCTGAGATAAAAAATCACGTTGGCCAGCATGAGCGTTGGATCCCATCGCATACGTACACCCACTCGTTCGTATGACTTCAGCCAGGCTTCTACGTCAATGCCATCAGTGCCAGAAAAGGTACCTGGATCTCTCGGGGGCTCCAAGATGAGGGTTGACGGTCCAGTTGGAGAAAGCACGGACGTAGTTGGAGAAGGCACGGTAGACGGGGAAGGGTCGGCATTGTTGACTGCAGTCGCCATGGGGGAGACCACTAGGCGCCCGCTACGAAGCTCCGTTTTGCGTGAAGTGAGTACCCCGCACCTCCCACCAATGATGTTACGGGAGAATAACTTTACTTTATAAAACGAGGAATAAACTCGGTGGTGGACAAGATGGCGCCCAGTTGGCTCACAGATCTGACAACATCGTCCTCCTCTTTTTCTTCTTCGTCGTTCTCATCCTACCGTTACAATATATACTTCATCTACGCCCTAATTCCGCAGTGTTTGCATGACAGCTGATATTTCTACTGAATCAAACGCCTTCTCGTAATCTATGAAGGCTATGTATAGTGGTTGGTTATACTCTGAGCATTTCTCTATTACCTGATTGATAGTATGAATGTGGTCAATTGTTGAGTAGCCTGTTCGAAATACTGCTTGTTCCTTTGGTTGACTGAATTCTAATGTTTTCTTTACTCTGTTAGCAATTACCTTTGTAAATAGCTTGTATACTACAGAGAGCAAGCTGATCGGCCTGTAATTCTTCAAGTCCTTGTCATCTCCTTTCTTATGTATTAAGATGATGTTAGCGTTCTTCCAAGAGTCTGGTACTCTTCCCGTCAGGAGACACCTCGTAAACAGGGTGGCTAGCTTTTCTAACACAATCTGTCCTCCATCTTTCAGCAGATCTGATGTTACCTGATCCTCACCAGCAGCTTTGCCTCTTTGCATGCTCTCCAAAGCTTTTCTGACTTCTTCTATTATTACTGGTGGGGTGTAATCTGGGTTACTGCTAGTTCTTATAGTATTAAGGTCGTGGTTGTCTCGGCTACTGTACAGATCTCTGTAAAACTCCTCCGCTATTTTAACTATCCTATCCATATTGGTAGTTATTTTGCCTTCTGTGTCCCTTAGTGCATACATCCGACTTTTGCCTATCCCAAGTTTCCTCTTCAATGCTTTGACACTTCCTCCGTTTTTCAGAGCGTGTTCAATTCTCTCCATGTTATACCTTCTTACATCGCATACCTTACGTCTATTAATCAACTTCGAAAGCTCTGCCAGTCCTATTTTGTCTGTTGTACTTGACACTTTCATGATTTGACGCTTCTTAATTAGGTTCTTCGTTTCCTGGGAAAGCTTGCCAGTGTCCTGTCTTACTACCCTGCCTCCAACTTCCACTGCACACTCCGTAATGATACTCGTCAGATTATCATTCATTGTATCTACGCTAAGGTTGGTTTCCTCACTAAGAGCCGAGTACCTGTTCTGCAGCGACACTCTGAATTCCTGTACTTTCCCTCTCAGTGCTAGCTGATTGATTGGCTTCTTGCGTATCAGTTTCTGTCGTTCCTTCTTCAAGTCTAGGCGAATTCGAGACCGTACCATTCTATGGTCACTGCATCGTACCTTGCCAATCATTTCCACATCCTGCACGATTCCAGGGTGTGCACTCATTATGAAGTCTATTTCGTTCTTATTTTCGCCATTAGGGCTCCTCCATGTCCACTTGCGGTTTTCTCGTTTTCGGTAGAAGGTATTCAAAATCCATAAATTATTGCGTTCTGCGAATTCTACTAGTAGCTCTCCTCTGGCGTTTCTAGTACCGATGCCATAATCTCCTACTGCCTGGTCTCCAGCCTGCTTCTTTCGTACCTTTGCATTAAAGTCGCCCATCACTATAGTATAATGTGTTTTTACCATACTCATTGCCGATTCCACGACTTCATAGAAGCTTTCAACTGAAGCGTCATCATGGGTGGATGTAGGTGCGTAAGCCTGTACTACCTTCATCTTGTATCTTTTATTCAGTTTAATTACGATACCTACCACCCTTTCATTAATGCTATAGTATTCCTCTATGTGCGGCGATGGCGTAGTGGTTAGAGCATCCGCCTCGCATGCAAGAGGTCCGTGGTTCAAATCCTGGTACCGCGCAGTTTCCAACCGGATTAAAAAAAAAAAAAATCCGCGTGTTGATGGAAATGCATTAAGAGGCCTGGGGTGCGGCCTCACCGGCAAACACCGCCGAGAACGCACTCCCTCACCAGAGAAGGATTGGCCACCCTGGTGCAGTATCTGGCCACTACCTCTCACATGCTTACGTCAAATAACTCACGGCCCTCAGTCCCCAGCAGCTGCGAAGCAACTGACCACGGCGGCGGTCAGATCTGCAACGCAGCAGAAAGTGCTAAGAATCTCTGGATCCGGACAGGCCGCCATTGGAACCTGAACTTGGCAACGTTTAACGCTAGAACCTTATCTAGTGAGGGAAGTCTAGCTGTACTATTCGAGGAGCTAGAGAGTGTTAAATGGGATATAATAGGGCTCAGTGAGGTTAGGAGGACAGATGAGGCCTATGCGGTGCTACAGAATGGGCACGTCCTTTGCTACAGGGGCTTGGAAGACAGAAGAGAACTGGGGGTGGGGTTCCTAATTCACAGAAACATAGCTGGCAACATAAACTATGCATGTTGTGTTAAATAATTTTCGCCATGTCAGGTGTCACTGTTGGCGATGTCAAAGCATAGTCGTCTTCATAGAGGACCAATGTCACTGCATTGCTGTGTATGTAAGGCCATTCTTATGCGCACGTCGTGCCCTCATTCTCTGGGCGCGCGCCCGAAAAAGAAAGGGGGAGCAGCGTTCATACTGAAATTCGACCCATTTCGCGGCGCGTCGTGTTGCAAATTTTGGCAGACATGATCATGAACGCCTCATCTACGCGTTGCGCTTGTCAGTTCAAAATTGTCAAACCTGGTGAGTGGCCCTTTAAAAGTAGCCAATCTGGTTAAAATACCCAAATCTGGCAAGCCTGCTGTCTGACACTGGTGTAGTATATATTGAGCAAATCTCTCAAACTCCGCTCAAGTTTGGCAGATTCTAAATATTTTTGCGGCAGTCAGCTCATGAGGCAGTAAACTCTTTTCTTTTTATGCTGTTCACAAACACACTGTTCCATCCATGGTTAAGAAGGAGAAGGATAGTTTTTTTTCTCCGCATGGCTTTCATTATTGAATGCGCTTCGAAAAGGCTCAATTGGCGAAGTGGAAAACAAAAAATGATTACCCCCGGATTTAATGCAAGCGCGTTTCGTATGTTCACATTCCGGCATGTTTGTGGCTCATTTTATCGATTTAACAAGCAGCAGCAAGTCGGGGGATGCCGAGTTTTGGTTGTACTTTGACTCTGAGAGCAACGACGATCTAAAGCAGCCTGGAACATCAGTCAGCTTCGCTTTCTACTTCAGGCTGTGTCAGTTTGTGTTCGAGCACCAGCCTGCCAAAATGGAGACTTATAGAAACTCTAAGAAATGCAATGTGACAAGAAAACTAAGTAGAAAACAAGAGTTTACTGCAAGAAAAGGGACGTTATGCTATGATTTTACATCAAGGAACTGCTTTGCCGCATGACATGACCAATTGTGGTACTCGTACCTCATTATAACTAAGTTGCATCTTGCATGAAAATAAGTTTGTTATATCTGAAAACTCGTTATAAAGGTATATTCATAACACTATATATATTGCAAAATTATTCTTAATTTACCTTGTTATAACTGATAATTTATTATATCCAGATTCATTATATCAAGGTTTGAGCGTACTTGCAGTAAGACTTTTTTGAAGAAAGTCCTGTTCAGTGGAAAAGTTTCAATTTTTCAGTGATGGTGCCTATCAGACGGTACTACATTTTGCATACTATCTCATATTTCTTATGTTTTTTTTATCGTTAGAAAAGGGGGCAAGTCTTTACAAGCAATATTCAGTTCTGTTCTGTAATTTCAAATTTTTGCAACCTATATTGCTCGCATAACATACATCTCGTTAGTGACACTTACATGTGTGAAATTCAATTATTCTGCTTTTCGTGTGTATCTTACATAAAATATTAGGTGCCGTAGTTCCTTCAGTAAAAATTATGTACTGGTGTAATCCACAAAGAAGACCCATTTTTTCTGCAGTGCAAAAACACCTAATGAAATCATTTTATAATTTCTCGGAAATGTACTGTAGGGCCCCTTCAGAATTGTGCATAGAAAATTTTTCATTCTGCCTAATTGCACCCTCTTTTTAAAATTCCTGCTTTTTGCACTGCTAAACCAATAGTTTTAACTAATAATTTTACTAACAGCAATAAAAAAATGGTCCATCTTGAAATGCTTGTGCAGGCGCACGGGAGCTCGGAAGAATACACAAATGTGCACCCATTTGCACCCATTTGTGTTCTTTTCTGCGTTCCGGTGTGCCTGCGCAAACATTTCAAGATGGATTTGTTCCAACTAGGCCGAATAGAGGTTTTTCTTTAAAAAATGGCATAAGCTAATATACGTAATAAAAAAAAAAACGTGAACCCCTTCAACTTGAAACAAATGCTGACTATTCATTGAAGAAAATAATGCTGAATTTTTCTTATGTCCAAGTGTGCGTTATGTCCAAGTCTTATGTTGAGAGATATTTATCGCTAATGTTTACTACAAATTCTAAGTGATCATGATTTGCTATAACAGTTTGTATCATATGGTCTTCAAATTATTTTACTGAATTAATTGTTGGTGTTGTTTACTGTTGTCCCTGCGCCTTCAGAAATGAGTTGTGGAATTCTAGCTAAGTTTGGCGAAAACACTACCTCGTATACTGTGTCTAGTGCATAATTGATTGATCGATATGTGGGGTTTAACGTCCCAAAACCACCGTATGATTATGAGAGACGCCGTAGTGGAGTTCGACCGCTATGGTTCTTTAACTTGCACCCAGATCTAAACGCACAGGCCTACCGCGTTTTCGCCTCCATTGAAAATGCAGCTGCCACAGCCGGGATTCGATCCCACGGATCAGCAGCCGAGTACCTTAGCCACTAGACCACTGCAGCAGGGCGTGTCTAGTGCATATTGCTTTATGAAAGCAGTCTTCAAGCTTTACGTCATTTCTTTGTTTCCCCTATTCTAGGAAGTTTACTATGTGGTGAATTTTGCAGCTATAAAAAAGTTTGACACTGCTGATTGATCATAGTGTTCAAACAAAGCTGAACGTACCTAATGCAAAGAATTCTATTTTTTGTCAAAAATAAATGAGCTTTTGTGAACCGAATAACGGCTGTGTTTTTTTATTGTAACGCATTCTAGCAGCTTACAAAGCAGTAAGTGATTGCTATGTTGCATTAGTATTCTGGATAAACTTTGCTCTTGTGGCTTGCATCATCTTGAGGGTAGCAAGCAGGGTGTCGCCAGCGATCCGGGAGGGAGGGTTACGGGGGGATAGTTTCTCCCCTCGTCGTGCACCCTCAAGAGCAAGCATATGCAATAGTCAAAACATAACGCATCAACTCCTTGCCTTCCTGCCCCCCCCCCCCCCCTTCCCCGAAGAAAAAGATATTGTGGCACGGCCCCTGGCAGCAAGCTATATTTCAAGTCTTCAAAATCAGTCTGCCTCATTTTGAAGGGCAAACCTTGGCATGGTAATGTGAATGTGCATATTTAAGCTTCGTAGGTGACCTGTGTGCTGCTGCTGTAAAGCTCCGATGGCCACGCAGTGTGGCAAATTATTGCCTGGCACTCCAAGATCCTTTCCAGAATTTTTGCTGAAAACCTAATGTGCTTGTTCACGAAATTTTAATCACAGTATTTGTCCTCGAAACACGAAAGATGTTCATTAAAATGAAGAGTGAGAACTGTTCTGAGTGACGACACTGGGTTTCTGCCATTATAGACAAGCTTTTGCTTGCCTCAAGCCCTAGATCTACTTGTCCAGTGTAGTGAACATGCACGACCATGCACAACGCGGTTAAGCTGCGCTGGCGAAAAGTGGAGGACTTGTAATGTAGCGTCACGGCATAGCAGGTGCACCCGATGACATTTGGTGTGCTTCGCAAGCTTTGCATGGCTGGCACGAAAATAGAGCATGTTTCTTGGCTTATTTCACCTGCTTCACACGAGGGGCGCTAGACCATAATGCACTGTGCATGGCAGCGGCAGTTGGCAAAATAGCGGCAGGGGGATCGGGTTTGGTAATCGTAGCCGTGGCTTGCTTGACATTGATCGACGATCACATGATTGTGTGCCTGCTGGAAGAGATCACGTGTGTCTCCAGACCAGCAACAACATGGACTGCTGCGACACTAAGAGAAAAAGAAACTCTTAGGAAGCTTACTTCGGAATGCTCTCTCGTATGTACAGTGTCAATTTTTATGAAAGGGAAGCCGGCGACGTGTGGCCTGCGCACTCCAGCAGCTGCTGGCAGCGCGTTCAAGCAGGAGCAAGAGCAACCACAGTGTCTTTTCGCATATCTCTCAAAGAGCAAAACAACCATTCATTGCTGATATAAAACCAGCGGCAATATTGCAACCCCCTCTCCCTTGAAGACGCTTGCGAGAGCCAGTAATCGCCTGGAAGGAGGGGGGGGGTGAAATCTTGCCGTTCTATATTAGTAATGAATGATTGCTTTGCTCGCCGCGAGATCACGCAAAGAGACTGTGATTGCTCTCACTTCCATTTGAACACGCTGCCAGCAGCTGCTGAAGCGCGCAGGCCACGCATCGCCGGGTTCCCTTTCATAAAAATTGACACTGTACATATATGATCATCTTTCGTTCCTAATGCAACCTATCTAGCTATTTTCTTAAAGCAATGATTGTGATTTCGATGCAAAGTCAAACAGTGCACAGAGAGGGAAAAAACATGTCCACCAAGCACGTGTTCAGAGAAGCAGAGAGCGAGAAAATTGTGTACATGTCAACTGAAGAACGCGGAGCCGTGGACACATTTGATGAAGAGAGTGCACCACTCTGATGCGGTTCAACCATGTCATGGTGCGCACTCTGGTTTCTAAAGTGACAAATTCACCACCGTCGCTTGTGCACATACCCAGCACATACGACCTGATGTGCCGAACACACCAGACTATATCTAGGCCTTCATTCATATCCACCGTGTAGTGGGCGCAAATTTTCCCACTTATTTGAAGTGACAGATTGGTGGAAATATTTACAGTTTAGGTTATCCTGCCCTGCATTTTCTCATGTGTTAGTTTCTCTAGTAGTCTTGCAGGCCCAGTAAATTTGGTTAATTTTTTTATCTTGTATTTGGTGCTTCTACATGAAACACAGACTTCAAAGACGAGAGCAGAGCATTTCTCATGGGTACAGAATTGTGAGAAGTTATTAGTGCAGATGTCGAAAAGAGTGATTGTTATCCTCCTCATAAATTACCAACTATATACTTGTAAGCACATAAGTTGGTGCCTATGGTGTTCTGCGCAAAGTTGGAGGTTCGCTTCCTGTTTATGATAGCTGCAGCTGAGTAGTAGGAGCAATGTAGAAATGTTTTTATACTGAACTTTGGCTGCATATATCAGGAAGTTGAAACCAATCTAGATATTTTCATTACAGCATTTATCTCATTGCCCCTTTGTTTCATTAGAATCATAAATTTGCATTCATCTATGATTCTTAATTTCTCAACTGTAATGTGCATAATTCCTCACAGGCTTCTACAAGCCTTTGCTTGGATCTGGCATATGCAATGCCTGCTCTCATGGAAGCTACACCTTGCTGAAAGGCTCTACAGAATGTACAGTTTGTCCAGCTGGCTTCTACTGCTCGGTAAGTTATGTGAGCAGTGTGTTGTTTTTTAAACCAAAGCCACTGCAAACTGCGACTGCATACTGGTAAGCACATAACGTTCAGTAGTGTACAGTAATGTTCTTCTTTGATTTTTCTTGACCTAAAATTTCGCATGTTTGATCTAGGTATGCACTGACTCTATACTGCTGTGAAATTATTCTGGAGTTGCAGTGGTCACCTGAGCTGCTTTGTAGTGCTTTTATATTATGAGTGCTTATACCTCTAAACCATTCAACCATTAGCCCTTTCAAAACATACTTTCATCCTAGACATAGCTTGTATAGCTGGTGATAGATTTTTTTATCATGATGTTCATAGCTCTGGTTACAATGCACCATGATAATTTAGAAAAAAATTATACATTTGATTGGAAGTCTGAACTATGAAATCGTGACAACTATTCACAGCAAAAAAAAAAAAAAAACATCATTTTCCAGTATTCGAACATGGCTACAATTAGAAACTGGAGGCCACCACTGAAATTCTGCAACATTGCCAGTTTGACAGTGAATGCTTCAACTACCCACGGGATGCTCCCAAAGTTTGTCAGACTTCTAAATTTTAGAACTACTTAGGAAGAAGCGCAAGTATATTTATTTATTTATTTATGATACCTTACAAGCTCAATGAGAGCATTGAGTAAGGGGGGGTACAAACTTCAAAGAGTAATAGGGCGGTCATCAATAACATGGAATACACAGAAAATAACACAACATCGTGACAAAGCGTGTCTAGTCACTGACACTCAAACAAATGTAATACGCGAATGTTTACCGATATGCAGAAAGCTTGAATAACAAGAAATTCAAGGTACATGAACGAAACACAATAAAGGAATTCGGAAGGTGTAGGTATAGAATTCAAGTGAGCAGCAACGGCGGTGCAACTGAGCAACAAAAACTGGGAGAATAACAAGAACTGGGAGAACAATGGCAATAACAAAAAAATCAAAGAGAAATCGGAAGGCCGAGGTGTACAACATACACACGCATTTTCCAAACACACATACTGCTAGCCGTACGAAGTCGTTTACCAATATAAATTGCAAGACAACGGTGGGTACAGCAAAAACTAAAGAGAACCAAAGAGAAGTGTGAAACTAGGTGAGTGGCACAGCTGCAGCTACAAACATCAGTGAAGTTAAAGCGATTAGTGCGATGAAAAATGATTACACACATGTTCGCAAAATGAATCTGGATCGGTGATGGAGGCGATGCAGTCGGGAAGATTGTTCCATAATGATATGGCCTTAGGAAGCGCTGATAAGTTGAATGCCTTCGTTTTGCCATAAATGCGAGTGAAACTAATGTGATTGTGCAGGCGTCTGGACATGTGCAATGGTGCTGTTAGGGGTAGCGTAGAACGTCTTGTGCTGTGAATATATTTATGCAGCAAACATAACAGTGCAACAGAGCGACGAAGGTGCAATGGCGAAATAGAATGTTCTTGTTTTAATGTTGTTACGCTGCAATGAGTGCTATAATTGCGAGATATAAACCGGGCTGCTCTGTTTTGTATGGACTCTAGCATAGTGGTTAGGTAATCTTGGAAAGGGGACCAGACTGAAGATGCAAATTCCAGCTGGGGGCGTACATAAGTGAAATAGGCCAGTTTACGGATGCTTGTTGGAGACTTTCGCAGATTACGACGGAGATAACCTAATGTTTTTGAGGCTTTCGCGCAAATAACACTAATGTGTGCCGACCATGAAAGATTGGGTGTTAGATTGACGCCTAAGTATTTGTAAGAAGAGCACTGCACTATTGTATCATTTTTAATAGAGTAGGAATAATTGGAGTTATTGTGTTTACAACTGAAGGTCATAGCACGGCACTTGGAAGAGTTAAGAGACATCTGCCACACGTCACACCAGTCACTAATTAGGTTAAGGTCTGTTTGAAGGGTAAGGTGGCCGCCATCATTGTTAATAGCTCGATATATTATGCAATCGTCAGCGAATAGTCTTATATTGGAAGATATATTATTTGGCAAATCATTTATGTAGCTGAGAAATTATAGAGGTCCGAGAACACTACCCTGTGGAACACCCGAGATGACATCAGAGGGAGTAGAGGCGTAGTTATTAACCGTAGTGAATTGTTTTCGAAAGGAAAGAAAATTGCGGATCCACGAAAGGGTCAAGGAATCGAGTCTAAGTGCAGATAATTTAGATATTAGGCGGCAATGGGCAACGCGGTCAAAGGCCTTTGAAAAATCGATGAATACGCAATCAGTTTGTTTATTTTCATTCATATTGAAATGGAGATCGGTTGTTAATTCAAACAATTGGGTGTCACACGAGAAGCCTTTCCGAAAGTCATGCTGGTGAGGAAAAAAGAAATTATTTGATTCGAGGTGGCGGCGAACATGGGAAGCGATAATATGCTCCAGCAATTTGCAGCAGATTGACGTAAGCGAGATGGGTCTATAATTATCAGGTGAATGTTTACCTCCTTTTTTATAAACGGGAACCACTTTACCCATGTGCCAATCATCTGGAAGTTGACCAGACATCAAGGACTGTTGAAAGATGAGAAGTAAGAATTTGCTCGATACGATTTTCGTGTTCTTTAGTATTTTTGTGTTAATGTTGTCGGGCCCTGATGAAGTAGATAGTTTAAGTTGGTCAATGAGGGAAGCAATACCTTCGACTGTAAGAGCTATTGGCTGCATGAACGCCCAGTCGTAATCTGCGATGAATGGTATGTTGGAATGGTCTTCTCTTGTGTATACTGAAGAAAAGAACCTGTTAAATGGGAATGAACAGTCACTATCTGAGAGGGGTTTGTCGTCATCACCACGTAACGAGATATGCTGGTGGTTGGTTTCTGGGGTTAACGATTGCCAAAACTTCCGAGGGTTTGATTTCAAAAGAGACAGGAGATCATGGGAAAAATATTTGTCTTTCGCATCCTTAATTGCAGAGCAGTAGCTTGCCGCACACTCGTCGTACTTTTTCCATGCAGCTTCAGTTTGCCCATTTTCGGCGTTATTGTACAACCGCTTTTTTTTGTTTCTGAGCCGACGGAGTGACTTAGTGAACCACGGGTTCGACCTGTCATTCGTTATGGTAACTATGGGAACAAACTTATCGACCAGCCCGCAAACCTTGTCCCGAAAGATACACCAGTTTTCGTTGACGGTGCGAGTATCGAACAAGGGCATCATCCCTTCAACAAGGAATACTTCAAGGTCTGAGTTAATTGCTGCGTAATCGGCCTTGTTATAATCTCGTATAATTTTTCTATCTTTACCTGTGTGGCTAAATGGCACTTCTATAGGAAAATGGAGTAACTTGTGGTCACTTAGACCACCCCGATAAGTGATTGGCCCGATAGTTTCAGGCACATTACTTAAAATTAGATCTAATAAATTAGATCCACGTGTAGGTGCGTCAACAGTTTGGAAGAAGTTAAAAT
Organism: Rhipicephalus microplus; assembly: GCF_043290135.1. Lineage (NCBI taxonomy): Eukaryota > Metazoa > Arthropoda > Arachnida > Ixodida > Ixodidae > Rhipicephalus > Rhipicephalus microplus. The sequence continues at coordinate 30,288,495 of NC_134710.1, forward strand.
CCAGAGTTAAATTTATAAATTCTACAGAAGAACGACTAGGTGAATACTTTCTACAAGTTCGAAAGTACAAGTTGCGCGAAGTGTTCCGTGAGCCACACCTATGCCTGTGACGACGTAGTAACGTAGATGTGATGGATACTGAAGCAGGTCACTATTGCTCAATAACGAATGCAAAAAGAAGCAACCAGTTATGCTTGCAGCCAACTTTTTCCCATTCCAAGATTGCGTCCACCATAGGTTGGCAAAAACTGTAGGGCTCCCTCGGATTCACTCTTGAAATATATTTTAACACTTTACGGCCCACTCGGACTCAGGCTCTCAAAAATTTTCATGAGACAGACTCACTTGGACTCGCACTCCCAAAACTTTTCTTTGACATTACTCACTCGGACTCAGACTCGCGAAAATATTACTCACCCGAACTCACTCAGACTGAGTCTGATCTGGGTTAGAATGAGTCTGATCTGAGTCTGAGTGAGTTGACTGATCAGTCTGTTTGTCCAGAATTAGCTCTCTCAATCATGGTGTCAGTGCTCTTTAACACCAATATCTCACGGAATCAGCGCTCTTTTCTTTAAAATTTTTTTAATTGTCTTTGCCTAAAGAGGCTGCAGGCTTGTACAAAAGGGAGCTTGGATATGTGCTGTACTAAATTCTAATGTGCAGCTCACTTGTAACAGCAGTGTATTTCCAATTTTGCTGTAATACTGGTTGGCTTCAGGCTCCTGCACTTTTTTTTTTCCAATTGGTTTACTGGTACTTTCAGTTTCTTTACCACAGCATGTGTTATGCACGTTCACCTACTATGGTAGTTTATCAGATGGGGTGTTGCGCTGTAAGCTTCAGGATGCAGGTTCAGGTCTGGTCAATGGCAGCTGCGTTTCAATGGTGGCCGAATGAGAGAACACCATTTCACTTGTGTAGAAATACAGGTCAAAAAAACCCAGGTAGTTAAATTTATTATGTAGTCTCCCATTACGGCATGCCTCATAATCCTACCCTGGTCTTGGCTCATAAAGCCCCATAAATTACCTATTTCATCTTCTGCATATTTCAGTATGAGTCTAGTTCTAACCAGAAAATTTATGGTGTCAGTTTTTCTACTACTTAGCTCCTAAAAAATGTTTTTGAGAGTGCTGTTTTGTTGCTTGAAACATGGCTTAGCTCTAAAATTCACTGTTTTTACTTACAAATGGCCAAAGAGCATAACAGTGTTTAAAAAATTCAGGAACTGATCAGTGTTATCATAGGTCAGCATACTCATAAGTACCAACTACCACTCACTCGTAACTTAATTTCCCACTGTCCTTTCACATGGTCAGAAGTAAGATCGGTGGTAAGTAAAGAATGTTATGGGCCAACGTGTGTATTCATGGAAGTCGGTGACAATGAGCTTGAGTAGACATGGGTATCAACATAATTGACTGTTGTCGTATGTTGTTGTGAGTATGTATGCAAATGAACGACTCAACAAGCCTTTTAAGAAAATAAAGTCGCATGATGTCAGTGGAAGTATATGCACGTGTGCATGAATGCTTCTAAATGTGAATGAGAATATTAAAGTGAGCGAATGTTGATGAGTATGAGTAGCTACGTGAGTGAGAGGTGACAAGTGTGGGTGCATGAGAATATGTGAATAAGTACATAGTTTGCAAAAATTTATTGGTGAGGGTTGTGGCATCCCTGCCTGCTATGCCTTTATATAGATCCTTTTCACGGAGAGGAGGAGTGTAGCCTCGAACTGGTGCCTTTTTGTCGCTCTCTCCACCGGCTGTTTGTCACCACCGCTGGGATCCGGAGATTGCCGTGTTTCGCATGCACGGTGCATGAGAGCTCAATGTGTTTGCTTTTAAGGGCGAAGCTCCTTATGCCGTAGGTCTGTACATTCTCTGAGGTATGTACAGAGGACTCCCATGAAACGAAACTCGGTTAAACGGAAAAGCCGCATAAACAAAACTATCTAGGCACACTTGGTTGATCTCCTATATATTTGACACATTTTTTTGCTTACGCCGAGCAGCAATCAATGTCTCGTCGTGAACTTGAGGACAGCCTTTAGGAATATATAGCTAAAGTTCAAGATGAGGACCTGTGCTCAAGTGGTGATGAGATAGTGTGTGATCTTGAGCCCATTTCAGGGGCTGACAGTGTAGCAAGAGATGCTGTCATGCTGTTGAAGCGCTGCTTTGAAATCGATGGTGGCACAGAGTTCCTGCCCAGCCTCTCAGCAATGCACTCCTACTATGTGAGAAAGAGCTTGAACAAGGCCAAGCAAATTGTTATCCCCTCGGTTTTTCAGAGCCAGCAATATTAGCAGCATTTTTCTTTCTAATCAACCATTGTAGCATCAAAATGTTTTTGTTCAGTCAGCCACAGTTGGTGCTTTTGAAATAAAGTCATATTTCATTATTTTGTGGGCTTTCCCTAAATGAAACTTTTCATAAATGGAACAAAGTTTCTAGCCCCTTTGAGTTCCGTTTAAGAAGAGTCCACTGTTGTAGTAGTACGTAGCCATCTCTAGTCTAGTTATTGCAGTGTTCACAAGATGGTGGTACTTGTAGTTGATTAACTGCTATGTGGGGTTTAACGTCCCAAAACAACCCTATGATTATGAGAGACGCTGTAGTTGATGAAAAGATGCGAGATGTTATAATAGGAATGATGTCACATATGGCAAGTGTCATTGGTGGAAGGCAATTGTTCCATTTAGTTTACTGACGTATGCTAGGAGGAGCGTTGTTATAAAATTCGTTCGCTGTTGGTGTGTACTCGGAGTCGGCGGATGGACAAGGCTTGAGAGCGGCATGCGGGCAAGGCGGCGGCGGCTCGCGCTCGAAGACAGAACCGCAATATGCGAGCACACAAGGCAGAAGCGTGCCGTGAAGCTGCGCGGCGGTGCCAACAAGATCCTGCCGTACGAGAGCGGGAGGCCCAAGCAGCAGAGCATACACACACAGCGTTTTTCAGGTCTTTAAATGATGATCGACTGGGCGAATGACACGGAAGATTCACGGTTTACCTATGATTCCCTCCATAGCTTCGCCCACTCATCATTGAGTGGGCGAAGCTACGGAGGGAATCATCCTGTGGATATGCTGTGATTGTTTTTTAACGCACTAAAGCAGTTGTGCTGCCACAAATCGAAATATTGGACAAGAACAGGTCGACAGGCTACAACGGTGCTATGTTTGGCTGCGACAACAACTATTGAAAGCACGCAAGGCTGGCAGCCAAGACATGTGAAGTGCATCTTCTTTCAAAATGTCTTTGTGTAGGTCTTGGGCCTTCTTCTCCGACAAATATTTTATTATATATCGGGTCTGTCCTTGTGGGCATTTCTTTATTACACCAGATTGTGTCCTGCAGGGGCGTCGGCGCACGCAGGTGTTTGGCGAGTGGTGTCATGACAGACCCGAGCTGGGCGGGGGAGGTTCGACCTCCTCTCACGCTTCGCCGTACGTTGCTTAGCGATATCCGCAGAAAAGGGGATTTTGGGGGTCAAGCTGACACAGGGTATCTGTACCTCTAAGGTCCCCCTGCAGAGGCAATGCACCCCTTTGGCTTCGGCTTCACGTGAATGGCACGCCTGGGCTGACCCACCCAGGGGAAATTGGCAGTCGCCTTTTTTGTCTCTTTCTCCCTTTCTCTTCATCTTTCTCTCTCCCTTTCAATCTGTCCTGTCTTCTACTCTTTCATTTCACAGAAAGAAATAATTAAACTGGAAGTTACATTTGACCTGTCCTTTCAAGAAGTGCACAAACGTTTTGCTGTACATAACCAGTCCTCTTATTTCTTAGCCGATGTGGCATGCCTGGGCACCGTGCCACGTCTCTTCGCGGCCAGGAATATCGCACCGAGTGTGACTGCGGTCGCATCAACAGTACTCCTGACTGGAGCAGCCTGTGCTGCTCCGCCCATTGCCAAACAGGGCCAGCAGACCCGGGCCACTGCAAACGCAGTTAGGCCCGAAACCACTGTAAAAGTGTCTGCCGAGCAGGCACCGCTCGTCACCTTGCAAGAGTTGATAGATACTAGCCACAATTCTCCAGCACATGACGTGTCAAAGGACAAGTGCAGCTTTTTGGAGTGCACCAAAAAATAAAAACCCCGCATTTCAAGGCCCACAAAAGGCCCTGTAACCTAAGGCAACACTTATGTACACACAGCACCACACCACGTCAAAATGGAGACACAAGTATTTCAGTGGAACGTCGGTGGGCTCCTGAGAAACCTCGACGATATCCAAGAACATTTACACAAACATACACCTAGAGTGCTGTGCATACAAGAAACACACCTGAAACCGAAACGCAGCAACTTTGTACCCCGTTATGTTACTTTTTCGAAGGGATCAGGATGATGCTGTTGCGGCATCCTGTGGTGTTGCCGTTATAGTCAAAGGATTGCATGTACACACCTACCATTACAAACATCCCTTGAGGCAGTGACTTGTTGACGAATTCTTTTCAATAAGCTCGTAAGCACCTGCTCTCTCTATATACCTCCACACCACCATCTTGAAAAACATGAATTCCAGTCCTTCATAGATGAACTTTCAGAACCCTATGTTGTCTTAGGAGACTTCAGTGCACATAGTAAGTAGCCTCTGGGGTGACTCTCGCTGCAATGCGTGAGGTCGCCTGATTGAACCGTTCCTTTTCTCTTCCGGTGTGTGTTTCCTGAATCGAAAAGAGCCACGATATTACAACACCGCTAATAATACATACTCAACAATAGATCCCAGCATAACATCTTCATCACTCCTGCCTCTAGTTAAATGGGAAGTCATTAATAGTCCATACGGAAGTGACCATTTTCCTATAGATCTCGGCACATCAATAGCAAATGCATGTCCTCCACAGGCTCCCAAGTGGCTCACTAATAAAGCCAATTGGGAACAGTTTCAAAAAACGACTCTCAACTTCAACTGACATAGGGGTGTTAAGCATAGAGGCTGCTGTGGGCTACTTTACAGCTTTTTTGACTGATGCTGCAATGAAATGTATTTCACAAAAATGTGGACTGTCAGGCAAACGACCAGTCCCATGGTGAAATAATGAGTGCCGCAATGCGTGCAAAAAGCAAAATAAGGCATGGAAGTTGCTTCAAGACTCACCGACAGCCGAGAATCTTATAAACATTAGGAACATTAAGTCGCAAGGAAGGAGGATGCGCCGACAGGCAAGAAGAGAAAGTGGCCATAAACTTTTATTGGGCATTACGTCATATACACAAGATGCTAAAGTCTTGGAACAGGGTGAGAAGGGTAGAAGGGAAACAAGCATATTCACTCCCCCTGGTGGACACCCTAGGCTTGGAGGACCAGGTGAACACTCTCGGGGCGCACTTCTAGCAGGTTTCTAGCTCATCACACTATAGCAAAGCGTTCCAGCGATACAAAACCAGAATACAAAAACAAAGATTAGAGTGCGAATCCACAACACTCAAGGCCTACAATGAACCTTTCTGTTTGGCTGACCTACAAGCCTCACTTACCTGATGCAATAAATCTACTTCAGTCTCGGACCATGTGGCATATGAAATGTTAAAAGACCTTCAAACCCAGAAAGCACTTCTCTCCACATATAATGCGATATGGTTTTCAGCGAGCTACCCTCAGCCTGGAAGGAAGCCATCGTTATCCCGATTCTAAAACAAGGCAAGGACCCGCCCTCAGTTTTTAGCTACCGGCCAATAGTGTTAACTAGTGGTCTTTGCAAGGTCTTTGAGAAAATGATAAACAGGCGGCTGATGCACTTTCTTGAAACTAATGGCCTACTGGACCCTTACTAGTGTGGGTTTCGAGAGGTTCAGTCTACCGACTACCTTGTCAGTATCAAGGCACATATTCGTGACCCTTTTGTTCATACGCAATTTTTTCTCTCTGTGTTCCTCGATATGGAAAAGGGGTATGACATTATGTGGTGCTTCGGCATGTTGCGAGACCTGTCACATTTAGGTGTGTGGAGTAGAATGCTGACAGTCATTGAAAGCTTCCTGTCCAACCAGACATTCCGTGTTCGTGTGGGCACAATCTTATCCTGGGTATTTTTTCAAGAAACAAGAGTGCCAAAAGGAGGTGTATTGAGTTGTACACTTTTCATAGTCAAAATGAATTCCCTGCACCTGCCTGTCCAAGCACTATGTTATATTGCACGTATATCGATGTCCAGGTCGGTTTTAAAACATGCAACTTTTCAATATGTGAATGTCAGGTTCAATCAGGTTTGAACAAGGTCTCTCAATGAGTAGAAGTGAACGGTTTTAAACTAGCACAAAAAAGAGTACTTGCGTCTTGTTCTGCTGAAAGAGGGGCTTCCATCCCGACCCCGACATTGATCTGCATGGTCGAAAACCGAGCATATGTTTCTGGGCCTAATATTAGACACAATACTAACCTTCATACCATAATCAAATATTTAAAAGACAGGTGCTTAAAAACCATGAATATTTTTAAAGTGTTGTTATGCACTACGTGGGGATATCTGATAAATTTCTATAAAAGCCTCGTACGCACATGCCTAGATTATGGTGCTATAAGCTAACAGTCTGCAATACCATCAGCCTTACAGATGCTCGACCACCATCTTGCCATTCTCCTTTCTACAGGTGCTTTTCGAACTAGCCCTGTAGAAAGCCTGTACGTAGAATCAAACCAATGGTCACTCCACTGGCAGAGATATGTCTTCTGTGTATTGTCTGAAGATGAAGGCAGACGAGGAACATCCCACTCACTCCACAATTAATGATTTGTCCAATTCTGATTTGTTCAACAACCGTCCTTTGCTGAGACAGCCCTACTCACTCCGTGTGAGGAGCCTTGCTCAAGAAGCAGGCGTGCCAGTTATAGAGCACAGTTTGATGGCTCCCTCAGTGTATCTGTCACTGTGGCAGTGGCAAGTTATAGACTGTGATCTATATTTCGTGGAAGTTCAACACAAGTACACTTGCCCAAAATTTTTCACAGATGCTTCAAAGTCTCGCACTGGTGTGTTGTATGCAACTGTTGGCCCGTCCTTTTCCTATTTTCGTATTCTGCACCCCAAACAAGCATACTCACCACAGAAGCTCATGCGATATATGTGGCCGTCAAGCATATTAAGGAAATACAACTACAATGCGTGGTAATATACACACATTTATTGAGTGTAGTAACATCCTTGAAAACTCTGAAAAAGCATAAAAATTCTGTCCTTGTGTCACTTTACTCTCTTTTATGCACTATCTATGCTCTAAAGCGACATGTTATAGTGTGCTGAGTGCCAGGGCTTCGTGAGATCGGGAGAAAGGTGTTGGCGAATCAGTTAGCTGCATCCGCTCTAGATAACGCTACCGCTAACGCATTCATAGATGTCCCTGCACTTCAGTCAAACCGAGACTTGGACATTGGCCAACTGTCTCCAGATCACGCTACCCACAAGTCACACTTACCAGGCTACAGATAAGACACACACACAGCACACATGCATATTTACTGTCTGGCGGCGACCAGCGACCAACCAATCTGAGAAATGTGGAAAACTGCTTACGGTTCTCCGCATTCTCGTGCAGTGTAGCAATTTTTATTATCTAAGAGAAAAGCACTTCTTATTGCCTTATCAACAGCAGCTTCCTCTACATCCTGTCATGCTCATAGATAGGGACATGCTTTTTAATCCCCAACCCCAATTATTGTTCAAGTTTTTAAAAGATGTACACGTGTTGACAAAACAAGTCTGGATGTGCGATCGAAGGCTGTAATCCGATAAATCTGCATCGCAGCACCATCTGGTGTGGAGAGTGCGAATGTGCGTCCTTTCAATTTCGCGACCATATCTTTTTACTCTCTTGCAGCGCACCAGTGATTGCATGTAGCACTTTTTGCTAGGTGTCGCTTTCTTCATTTCGTGACGCGCTCAGTTCAACAGTGGCACGATGGCGGTGAAGTGTAAGCGACTCGCTGCACCCTGATTTAAGAGATAGCACATCTTGTCTCAGTGGCAAACCGTTGCCACACACGTCATTACAGCTGAACCCCGCTACAACGAACGCCACTTTAACAAAATTCCCGCTACAACGAAAAATTCACAGTTCCCCGTCAGCAGTTTATAGGAGTCAATGCATAAATACTGTCGCCACATCGAACACTTTTTCTTCTGTCATCCTGCTTCAACGAAAATTCACAATGCGATTCCAGGCTCAGATATTTATTGTTATACAGTAAACCCAATATTTAACATTTTGATGCATTGTCAGGAGCTGAAAATACGTTGACGAAGTCTGAAACACGTGTTGACACCACCAGAAACAACCGCTGTTTAGCAAGCATAGGCGCCGTCATTGCTATCGAGGAATGGCGGCGCCCACGCTTGCTGCACAGCGGTAGTTTCTGGCAGTGCCAACGCGTATTTTAGACTTCGTCAACGTATTTTCAGCTTCTGAAAATGCATCAAAATGTTATAAATTGGGTTTACTGTATAGCCGCAGACGACCCGAAGGTGAAGCTCAGTTGCTTAGTTCATGGTTTTCTTCGTGCAGCTGCTGGGTGCATCTGTGGAAGCATGCCTTTTCCGATTCCAATGCTTATCATTTTGTTCACGTTTGGCGAGTGTGGTAACTAATGAGAGCAGCTGTTCATCCGCATTATCAACAAAATCAGCTAGCCGCGAGTGAAGGATGATAAGAATGGCATAAAATAAGGCAAAAGTCACCACTTTACGATACCCTGCTGCCATCTCGGCGTTTTGACGGCGGACAGCTGCTGGTGTTAATGCAACTGTTTGGTTTGTTCACGAAAGCGATTATAGTCACTGTTTCAGCGTGCTTTTCACTATGACCTCGGTATGCATGAGTGAGAATCGCATCGCGACGCTGCTGGGATAGAATAAAAAGCAGCGGACACTTTTTGAGTTTTGAGAATAAACCGTTTTTTTGTTTTGCGAGTTCAGATCAGCTATATTTTTTCGATTTCACTACAAGGAAATTTTCGCTTTAATGAAATTTTTCCCGCACCCCTTCAGTTTCGTTGTAGCGGGGTTCGACTGTAATTCTCTTGACTGCATGCTCGTTTTAGTTGAAGCATACCATGTGATAGTGAAACACGAATGAGGGCATCGAAATCGAAAAGGCATTGAGCCTGAAAATGCTTCAGTTTCTTAACATAATATAGCAAGATGCAGGCAGAAAGAAAAACGATTGCTGTAATAAGCGAGGTCATGGGTTCGCCTTCAAAGAACAAAAAAAAGGGAAGCAACTGAGGGCGAGCGAAAAATAGCAACGGCAAAACTAATCACCTCTGCTCCTTTCACCCCCTTTGTAACAAATATTTAATAGTGCGTGAAGTGGCCGTTCACAGAAATTATTTCTGACATCCTTCTTGGCATACGTTTGTATAACGAAGTGACGTAATCGCCGTCCGACCGAAGGGCCTCCCACTCTTCTTGAATCGCGTTCCACAGCATGTCTAAGGTTTCCCTGGACATGTTGCGCCTGGACAGACCCCACTTTATTCGAGCTCATACATTCTCGATCGGGTTTGCGTCCGCGCCACAGAGAGGCCACAATAAGGTGCATACACCAAGGTCTTCAAGCATGGCGGTCACCTGACGGGCCATGTATACGCGGCTTTTGTCCTGATGGAAGATCAAGCAGCCATCTGGGAAAGGTCCGTCCAGGGCATATGGGAGCATGGTGTCTTGTAGCAGGGAACTGTAGTAGGGTGCCGTGAATTTGCCATCAATTCAGACAAGTGGCCCTAGCCCATCTTTGCTTATAGAACCCCACATGGACACTGAACACCAGCCACTTGAAAGGACACTCTGAGTATAATCAGGGTGGTACCTGTAATTTAAAATAAAAATTGGAATGGGCATGTAAAAGGTGTAGAAAGTTGAGTTGGGAATTGGTTATGTGCGTTTTGCTTAAAACTGTAGTGTGCTTTGAACAGTCACGCGAAGAGCATGTACAAGACGCTGTGTGGAAAACTTAAAACACGTGTATTTAACGTGCTATTAACGAGAAATAATTTGTGGACGTTCTGTTATTTGCAGTGCATTTGTTTCTATATTGACATTGTAGGATATTTTTATTTGTTGAAATAAGTTTGAAAAAAACTCAAGAATATTACATGTACTAAAATATTTTGGCATATGCAAAAAGCAAAAGATTATTACCGTGAAAAGTGAACGCATTGTTTACATTACATGTACTAAATATTTTGGCATATGCAAAAAGCAAAAGATTATTACTGGGAAAAAGGAACGCATTGTTTACTTCGAATTCTAGATCTGCCGCACCCTCCTCTACTTATCCGACCAAGTGTGGAAAGTGGACTCGTCCGAAAAAACTAACATTTTTCCATTCTTCTTCCTTCCAATGCTGGTGGTTCAAAGAGAAGTCAGGGCATCGTTGGTGCTGTCGCTCAGATAGCCGCCACACCAAAATTGTAAATTCCGGCTTCCTTCAATCGTCGGCTCACTGTTCTTGTAAAAATATTCAGTGACAGCTCGTCCCGAATTTTCTTGGCGGACAAGAAAGAATCCACGACAGCTGCGGCCAAAATCGAAATGTCGGCCTCGTGTTTCATGACTCTTGGCCGGCCACACTGCTTGGCCTCCGCAAGTGTTCCATCTTCTCTAAAAGCGCGTATAATTCTGCTGATTGCTGTCTTCGACCTCCCAGTTCCTCCAGGTGGTCGAAATTTCTGGAGCCCTCCACTACGGCGTCTCTCATAATCATATGGTGATTTTGGGACGTTAAACCCCACAAATAAATCAAATCATCGACCTCCCAGTTCTTCAGGCAATTTCTCTCTTCGGGACACCCTCCACAAAAATTCTGGTGATGTATCACCGATCTTCAATGGGACCACAAGGCGCCATTTCAGTGGCGACAGACCTTTGTCCGGCGCTCGATATTTCTACATGTTTAACAAGTATTGCTTGCCAATCCAAATTCCGAACGCATGATGTACGGGTGAAGATAAAGGAATGGCGGGACAGCAGTATTCTAATCAAACCACTGAAAATGAGCTCATCGACTGTGTAGATATTATATTGTTGCCTTTGTTTTTTTCACGGGAGGCACGTGACATTTGGATGCACATGGGACGCACGTGACCCAGCACCTCCACCAGTGTCGGGACGTGAAGACAGAGGTCGTATTTGAAGACTCTGAGAAAGCAGGAGCGGGTCGGTCTTTTTATTAACCGCGCGCGCCAGAGAGTTCCTCGTCTTTCTCGTTGCGTTCTGCATAAAAGCGTGCAGATGCGCGTATGCGCTGTCGTCTTCGTCTTTTTTGCGGGACGCACGTGACAATATCTATGATCGCACGGAACACCTCTGGCTGGCTTTTGATAACTACAGTTCTTAAATTGGTGCTTCAGTGGAGATAGGTGTGCCATGCAATTTTTTTATTGAGAAACGTGTTCGTGAACAGGAAATTTGCCAGCTTAAACACTTGATGCCATATTGAGTTGTCAATAAATAGAGTGAAACTGTTGCATCATGTGCGTGGTCACGCTCAGACACTGATGAGCAAGTTTTCCGACAGGATACCAAATGATACAAGTCTTCAGAATTATTAGCTGTAATCGCACTTTTTCGGAGCTTGTGATATTCTTGATAGAGAGCATGTAAATCACAATGCATTCCCCGTGGCTACAGAAAGTTACAAAAACTTGTGAGAGCAGTGATGAACTCAAGAAAGCTGAGTGACAGTTGAAAAAGAACAAAGGGTGTTCATATATGAGTAGACATTCCCTGCTTCTTTATACTCCAAGTGTGAGCTCTTCGAACCATGATAAAACGAGGATGCTTGAGATTCGCGCCCAAGAGTAAACACAAAAACCTGATCGAGATTACTTGGCTTCCCCTTCTCAATAATAAGCCTGAATGGCCGTGAGGAAAAGAAAGCCTGTGCGCGGAACATTGAAGACATTTTTGCCACTCAGAACGTGCTGATTTTTCGCCCAATAGCGACGACGCTTACGTATACACCTCACTGGTATTTCTGCGAAAGAAGCTTTTAACGCCAGCGCATTTAATGAAAAGTTCGGCTGCTCTGCATTGCCTGTAAAGCGAGCTGCGTACACTCCATCGCCAGCGTGCCCCCGTTGAACTGAGCGCCTCACGGAATGAAGAAAGCGACACCTAGCACGAAGCGCTGCATGTAACCACTGGTACGCTGCAAAAGAGTAAAAATATATGGCTGCGAAATTGAAAGGATGCACATGTGCACCTTCCACGTCAGATAGAACGGCGATGCAGTTTTATTGCGGTCGTCGGTTGCACGTCCCGACTTATTTTGTCAACGGGTGTACATAGTTTCCAGACCATATCCTGAGCTGATCCGTAGTGTAGCCACCGTACCGAAGTTGCGGCTCCAGCAACCCTCACCACCAACACTGTTATTTATTGTAGCTACACACGTTTCTCATCACCCCCATGATTTTAATACTTAGGAGTTGAACCCCCCTCAGGGCACAAAATTTTAGGCATCTGTACAGCCACGTAACATTACCATAGCTGTCTTCCCTTACACGCCATGGTAACTCGCAGTCTATTGAAATGCTTTTAGCATTTTTGATGGCGCTCTTTGGCCATGTATGGCCCTTGTGCCATAAAAAACCCACATCTCATCATCATCAACACCAGTTTGTGATTCTGGTGAGGTGCTGGTACACTTCATCATCTGCAGCAAAGAGAAGCAATGTCAAAGCTGACGGTTAATACAGAAAATGTTTTGCCCGAAATTCTTACGTTGTGACGTCAACATACTCAATTTCTATGCAATAGCACATGAGTTGCAATGCCTGCGACTACCGAAATCTAAGCGCATGCAATTTCGAGATTATCGAACGAGCACTTTTCAAACTGCATAGCAGAAATACCTGCATGACATAAGTTTTCTTTGGCTCAGGAACGTGCGTCTAGCATTTTTTCGATGGGTCGTCATTTCTCAACATGTCAATTTTGCGACGATGATTGGACCAGCTTTATGACAACCGACCTCTTTTCTTTTTTTTGCTTTTTCATGGCATCCCGAGTGTCATGAATAATCAATCCACAATCCTTAAATTCAGGTCGTGTCTGAACACGTGGGCTCCGTTGTTATGCTTCTTTAAAAAAAAAATTGTTGCCGAAAACGGGCACACTTTCAGTGTATCACCAGTGTTAGCTGCTTTCGTTAAAGTGAATTTACACCATGCCCTGCTTCTGGATGTGCAAGACATGTATTTTCATTTTCTCTTTGTGTTGCTTCTACGTGGAAGTTCGAGCTCATCCTTCGTACACCCATTTGTTATCGTGTGCAACAATCGGACACAAGCTTGTGACTACGACGATGGGAATCACCACAGGCATCGATGTATAGGCTTCGTTCGTTCCATAAACTTTGTATTGCCATATACTGAGCCGAACGAGATGATCTGCTAGGGATTGTAGAGTTACGTTAAAGTTAGAAAATCACAGCAAAGGAAAAAAAAAGTCATTTGAACGCTAATGCACGCATTTCAAGTGCAGCTGAACACTGGCATACATATATACTCGTCTTCATTTACGTTTCACCCATTACTTTGAGAGTTGTCTGAAAACTTAACATTAGTGCATACTCCTAGAATCTCGCAAGGCCAGCTAAAACAAAACATACTAACCTGATACCAATTTACACAGGCTGCCTAAAGAATGCATTGAAATTCTACTCATCTCCTGCCTATCGTCGGGCTTGTGAGTCACCGCTGCTTTCTTTTTCAGCCATTTTGAAGCTGAAAGCTTAGCAATTACTTACTAGTGTCTTTACACTCGCGAAGCGTTGCTGTGTTTTTACTGTGTACCATTTAGAACAGCTCAACTCTGTGTACTGAGCGCACACCGCCGCACATCTCCACACACCCCCGCACATCGACACGGCGATGAAACATCGCAGACACTAAGCGGTGCTGCGGCGGAAAAAATGGCAGCCTCCTTGTGAAATTGGTCTATTCACAAAATTTTTTTTTGCTATTTCTTGGTCAAATGACCTCTAACTGCCAGATATTTCTTTGTGACTTTCATGCTTTGATGAGTATTTTTGTTACTGATATTTATGACACTGAATCGTAGGGACTCCATTATAATGTATAATTAAGGCTAGTCTCGCTATATCCGATCACACGATAAATTTTTGGCATCATTAGAAAAAGCTCGCCCAACACCATAATAAAGCTGTGCCTCAACACAATGGGGTGAGAAGAAATCGTGTGCACTAGGACTTCGGTGACGCTGAGTGCAATTTTTTTTATTGGGGTTTTGTGTGCTGGAAGAATGAAACCACGTGGGTGCTGCTGTATCAGCCAGGGCGTGACATGTCATGTACATTCTCCTGCTGAAATTCTGGTCTACTGCTGTAGACATATCAAGAAAAGACACACGACACAGCCCACCCTTAACAGTTGAGTGTGCCTCCGAAAATATTTTCTCACTACACCACTGGCATTTGTAGCCAGTATCATTAAAAGAACAGTCCGGCGACAATGTAGGGAAAGAGAGAGGAACAAAGGCCCTTGTCATGCAAGGCAGTGTCATCTGCACCTTGCAAGCTTGTTGCATAGCAGTATCTGTGGAAGAGGCGAAATATTGCAGTGGGACTGGACAGCTACTATGCACATCATATTTATGATACCACATGGTTATGTTAACTGAGATAAGCACTTGCTTGCTTTGAAAAATTAAGTAAATGATGTTGTAAGCAATGCTTGCTATTAATACTTGGTCATAGGTGCCTGTGAATGCAGGTATATTTAACAGCACAAACATCTAAAAAATGAAATTTTGGTGTCAGGGCCTCTTTAAGCTTACTAATGTGTGCCAACTTTTTGTGGGCATCTTTTCAGCTTAACAGCTAGGGCAGCTCACACTTCCTTGAGTTTATTTGAATGATATTGAGCGTAAAACATCTGAGCTATGACCTTAGCATCAGTTTTGTAGGAAATGTTTTGCTAAGGCTGTCATGATGCATTCCTTTACTAATGACTTGGTTAATTTCTTGCAGTGTGCACATTGTGGCCCACTCCCATGCCCTGATGAAGCCATTTGCCCTTCTGGGAGCATTCAGCCAACCTATTGTTACAAACCACTGTTTGTCAAACATGGCTATTATTGCTACATGTCGGATTCTGCAATTGGAATCATCATTGGTGTCTGCCTTTGTAAGTTATTTGTCTTTCTTGATGAGACACTTCGTGATGAACAGTTTCGGGGTTCTTTATTTTTATTACTTTTTTTGAACAAGTACTCTAAAGAATGTAATTTGCCATGGAAATAACTACTGCATGCACTGGTGTTTCCTCAAATTTCTGAATGGAACAAGCCATATTATTAGTAGTGGGCAAATATTTGAAAGTTTCAAATATTCGGTGAATATTGCATTTGTAATATCTGTATTTGATTCGATAACCAGATATTCGAAAATTTTGAATAATCCCAACTAACTCGAATATTCCTCGAATATTCGATGTTCATGAATGTTCGTTCGTAGGCTTGTGCAAATATTCGAATGCTTTGAATATTCAAATGAATATTAGGGTATTTGAATTCACTTCAGATCGAATTTAAATTATTGAAAATTTCAAAGTATTAGCAAAGAACGAATAAATGCATATTAATCCAAATGTATAGCCTGAAAGTGCGGTTTCACTGCAGTGTAGGGGTGCTGAACGGTGAAAGCACTTATCTAGGAAAAACCCTGCTTTGTCTCAAAGCCCCCCTTCAAATTTAAAGGGGCCCTGCAACACTTTTTGAGCATTGTCAAAAACGCTGCCAATCAGTAGTCAAGGCTACCGAGGATTCACAAATCAAATATTATAGCGCAGCACGCGGCGTGCGATTCACAATAAATTCTCAGTCAGCTAAAAATTGCTCTCTTCTCTCGGCAAATGACTCCACAAGCTCAGAAAGCATGTGTGACGTATTTTCTTGTTCATGCCATCCCTCCCTGTTTAGCTTCCACTGCTTTCGTTTGGGATGAGAAGAGAGAATGCACTAGCAGCGTGCGAGAAAACTTTGCAGCTCCGCCCGTACCGGACGGATTCTAAAAATATTTGTGGTGGTTAATTCATGGGGCAATAAATAAGCCTCTTTAGTAAATGCATTCCATGGCTACTTGAAAATGTCTCGCACGACCCCTTTAAAGGCCAACTCCAGCAATTTTCTTACCATGTCAGGATAATGGTGCTTTTGTGTTCCTTAGACAGTCTTCGCACGCGCCCGATAACTGAAATGCTCAAAAAATTTGAAAATAGTTTTTAATTACTGAAAAACCGCGATACCGAGACCAAAACTCAGTCGAGTGCACTTTTACATGTGACGTAACTATTTGCCTGACGCTGCCGGAACCTGCCTGATCGCACATAATGCCCACTAAATGGCACCACTTGTCCACGCCATTCACGGCGATCGGCTAAAACGCTTACGCTCTTGTGGTAGACATATGGGGAATCGTGTGTGGCTCACAACGCAACGCCACTTGGCACCTATCGCACGCCCACCAAGATGGAAAAGGAAATCTCACGCTCAACCAAGGAAGCGCCGGCCAAATTCATACAATCCATAGCAGATGTTGCAGTGGCACATCAGTTTGTCACTTGTGCCAGAGAAAACTCAACGTCACACACACAATGTAGCCAATAATTCTTGCAAGCGAGGTGAGCGTTTTAAGGCAAGCTACAACATTCATGTGAAAAGAATCTGCAAAACTCTCAAGCCTGCAATTTGGCATGAATGGTTTAAATGTGCAAATGAATGTACTCAGTAAATTTCATTGAGATCCACTGACCTCGAAAAATCGCCGGAGTTGGCCTTTAAGTGAAAATATTACTCTCAAATTAATTCATTTTTTTAAGCTTAAAAGCTAGTAATGGCGGTTTATATGCCCTAAGTACAATAAATCTTACAATGTTACGTATTTCAAGGGTTATGACTCACATCTTGCTAAAAGGAAAATCTTGCTACTACTCAAAGTTGTTTCTACTTCTTTTGAACGAGAAGAAAAAAGGGGAATGTGCATAAAGGCTCTATTTCATTTTTTAAAATATTGTGCAGGTTAGTTAGGTCATGATAAATATGTCCATTTTTCTTTTATGTCATATGTACTATTTGAATTCGATACGAAATTATGTGACCAAAATCACTATTCGCTTCGAAGCTGAAATTCATTTGGTGCAGATGACTGAGGCCCAACAAACATTTCGTGAAACAGGAGGAGAAGAGGAGAGGAAAGAGCACAGCATTCTTGATCGTAAAATTGCGAGCAGGGTTCTCGAGAAAGGCAACGGAAGCAACAGAGATAACGATTATTGCTACGTAGTTGAAAAGCGCCCCAAGTACTCCAATTTTCTTTAGTGACTTGACCCGATATAACAACAAGGGACAAAATTAAAAATAAAACTATAAAATTGAGGTCTTTCGAGCTTAATCTGGATGAATTGTGAGCTCCTAGACTGCTTTAATAATCGCTTAGATTTAAGTACACGGGTGTCAACTGTTACAAAATCGAACCAATTGCCTCATGCTCACTAGTCATCAAGGCAGGTACAAAAGCTTTTCTTTCTTTGTTTTGTAATAAACTGCTACCACATAAAAAAAGATACAAAATGTTTGTATATCAAGGGAATTCAACCCAACATCCCAGTTACAAGCTCACCTATTAGTCTTATGCATTCTGGCAAGTACAAATGGGGACATTTTTTTAAATTTTTCTGTGCAATAACTGACTATAATAACAAATGTACTGTTTGCAACCTAAATATGATGGAGTAAGATATTACTGGTGGAAAAAAATTGCACCTCTTCATTATTCAATATATTCGATTCATACTTGAAATTATGTATTCGTATTTGAAAATTTTGATATTTGCTCGCCCTTTCATATTATTCCTTTGATTATGATAGCAAATATATAGGCACTCAAGGCTACTTTTTGCTGTCGCTGTCGTGTCTTCCCCCCCCCCCCCCCACACACACACTCAAAAAAAAAAAAGCCACGAAAATAAATCATTGAGAGAAATATTTTCTGATGCCTGGAACCAAATGGGCAACCTCCAGTTCCACAGCGCATGGTGTTAACCACTTAGCAAAAGAAGCACTTGTCCTTCAGCATACTAGCAGCAATCTAGTTATATCTGCCGTTTATGGCTGGTGCTACCCCAATCTCAGGAGAGTATCGGCGTGTTCTATATATTGTCACAAAGACACAGGCACGCAGGTACGAAATAGGGCGTTTTTCTTTCGTAACCCAAGGGCCAGAAACGCGAACACCAGAGCACGCGCACCGAGAACTACTTCGTTGTCCTCTTCAGAGGCTGGCTACTATAGTTGCCAGTCTACCTAGCGTCAATATTACCAGTAAGTTGTCTGCATTACCAGAGAGATGGCGTGAAGTGCAGGCTCTTCAACCTGTACTTTGCCCTATGGGGTGAAAGCCCCCGTGCCTATGCGTGCGCTTATCTTGCAATGGAGGTAGTTTGTAGGTCATGCGCTTTCATCGGAAAGATTGCATTTAGGTTACAGAGCACACAAAGGTCACTTCGTTTGCTGCAAAGGCCTTGCTACGAAATAAGAGTGCTGTTCCACACAGTGAAGTAACAACTGTGGCACTTGTCAGTTTGTGCTCGTCCTGTGTATACCTGTGTACATATTTCATGTGTCCTTTGTGTTTGAACGTGTTACATAAGTGTCGAGCTGTGAACATTGCTATTTCGCACTCATCCTGCGTGTGTTCTTTTCGTGCGTTCTTTGGGCTTGAGCAATGCGCTCTTCTTGCCAGTTTCACTCTTGCCATTTTGAGTGTGGCATTCCAATTCGTTGCTGTCTCATTGATTTTTTCACTCTTGATGCGAAACAGTAACTTTTTGTTTGTTCCCTTGTATTCCTGCCTTTCAAAGAGACGCTTAAAAAGTAGTGATGGAAAAAGTGACTGTTCTCATACCATATCTACTCGCATAATCCTCGCACATTTTTGGGTGGAAAACCGATGCAAAGTTGGGGAGTGCGAGAATTACGCGGGGAAAACTTTCCACGAAAACATACAGAGCGAAAAAGAAAATGAAGGGGCCGCAAGTCAGGATTCTCACACCAGAACAATAAAAGCACAGGTACAACACAAGGCAAGATTCATTTTAGACACAAAAGGTGTAATCAAATAGTCGAGAATTAGAATACCGTACGCAAAGCTTGTGGGCGTTGCGGGCGTAGCGGTAGCATTCGTCGCCCAACAGGAGTACGCAAAAGGTAAGCAAAGGACGTCAGTATTAGGCTGATGGCCATTTAACAGAATCGTCCGCAGTTACCTTCTGAAGAAATAAAGTTTACCATCAATCCCAGTATTAGGCACACGGAAGGCCCAACACGTCTTGGTAGCTTTTAGCTGCCATCACCAGTAGCGAATACAAAACTCGTCTACTCCAAAGGGCCTACCAGCGGCCCTGTTGCCGTTGTTTAGTGCATGATCAATCGCTTTCAACTTGAAAGCAGCCGTGTAGCTTTCGTATCGCCCCATAACATAACAAGATTACAGGCACAACACAGAAATCTCGCCGCAACGCGCACTTGCCACTTTGGCTTGGATTGAATTGGATTGAATTTTGGTACAATAATACGCTCTATGCTTAGGAGATGGCGCCAGACGGCACACGCTGTCATCATCAGTGGCTGGAACGAGCAGACATGGTTGCGGCAAATTTCGGTGGTGCAATAATTACTAGAGGAAAAAAAGAAAGCGTATTTTTGTCGGGCGATGTCGGGGGTGCGATAATTATGCGAGTGCGAGAACTACCCGAGTAAATACGGTACGTAAAATAAGTGGCCACTACATGTGCTGTAATGTATTGGGGCAAACGAACAGATCGCAAGAATTGTGCATGCAATTCCTTATGCAAGTAAGAACCGTAATTTTATTGTTCCACAGAAAGTCGCAAAAAGCAATTTCTTATGCCATCTGCTGGGAATTCTTGACATACTATGAAATAAAGTCTTTCACGTTACTTCATGTAGTTGGCTCCTGTTTAATACATCTTATTTAGCGTTTAGAATTACAGTCTCTATATATGATACATATATTTCCAGTTTAAGGTATGTGTGTTACACATGTAGGCAATTTCAACTGACAATTGAAAAATTATTTGTGAAACGTATTAATAAGTACCTCAATAAATTTAGTCTGCTAAAGCCTTGTCAATTTGGTTTCCGGGCTGGTAGTTCTACGAATTTAGCATTGCTATCATTAACCGATTTCTTGAAAACGTCCATCGACAACGGTAATTTCACAGGGTCTGTATTTCTTGATTTCACGAAAGCCTTTGATACTATTAGTCATAGTATTTTATTTAGCAAATTAGAGTCCTTGGGTATCACTGGCCCATCCTTGACCTTCATAAAAAACTACCTTCTTGATCGTGAACAATCAGTCTGCATTGGGGGCGTTTATTCTAATGTTAAAATAATTAATCAAGGGGTCCCACAGGGTTCTATTCTTGGACCCTTACTGTTTTGTATCTATATTAATGATTTGCCTGACTGCCTTGGAGATTCTAAAGTTATTCTTTACGCTGATGATACGACCATTTCCATCTCGCATCAATCATTACCTACTCTGATCAATATGTTGAACAAGGAACTGACTAATGTCGTTGAATGGTGTCGCTTAAACAACTTAATTTTAAACCCGCTCAAAACTCAATTCATGGTTTTTAAAACATCACAAAAAATGCTACCTTTCATTCCACAAGTGTTCATTGACAATCATTTCATTCCTGCGTCTAACTGTGTGTGTTTTCTGGGCATAAAATTGGACCCTCATTTAAAGTTCACCAATCATATTCTTTACGTTAAACAAAAAACAGCATTTGGTATAAGATCACTCATCAAATCTCGTCCTTTTTTTTCACTTGAAGCCTTATTGTCTTTATACTTTGCCTTCATACATAGTCACATCACCTATGGCATTACATCATGGGGAAATACATATAACATTCATATTTCGTCTGTACAGCACATTCAGAATCAGGCCATGCGCATTATTACCAACAGTTCATCTTATTCTAATGCTACCCCACTCTTTCAGGCTAACTGTATTCTTACTGTGCCTGGCTTATTTAAATTTCACTTAATCACATTGTTATATAAACAACTTAACAAACAGCTTGTGTTTGATTTAATCGATGCTAGTTTACTCACTAACACCAATAGCACTAGATTCGCCCACAGTCACAACTTCCTTTTACCTAAATGTAACACCAATTATGGCAAAATGACGTCCGCCTTCGCGGTCATCAAATTGTGGAATAACCTGCCCTTTACACTAAAATCATCATCATCTTTTCATGCATTCAAACGTGATCTTAAAAACTTCATCTTGCACAACTAGGTTGACAACGATGATTACTAAACGATTCTTGGTATCCGGGCATGAAATGGGAAAGTCTTTGCAAATTTACGTTATTGCATTTTGGCGTGATTATGTTTTACTTATATAATCTTATTAATATTGTTTTTGTGTCGCATTCTGACTGCCTGTTTTGTTTACTTGATGTTATTTTATGTAAGTTCACTGTTTATTTTTCTTTGTGTTGCGTATTTTACGTGCTGTTTTAATTAATCATTTTATTGTTATATTTAACCGAGGGTCCCCCTGCAGTCGCTTGACTTTGGGACCCTCGTCTGCATACTACACTCTACGAATTTTGTATTTTGAATGATTGAATAAACTGAACTGAACTGAACTGAACTGAACCACAAGCTGCAACACCTAGAATAGGCTGCAGTGGGGCCAGCTGCAATCGGTACAAAAGTGGCCTGATGACACCTCCTCATTTGTGGCTCTGAACCATATTCTTGCTTACTGTAGTCATTATTGATTTCTGCCCACTTCAACTGCTGAACCACCATTTCCCATATAGGACAGTCGTAACAGAAGTGTATGCTTAGGATAAAGGCACTGCCTTAAAATAAATTAGGCCTGTCAGAGACAAGAAAGCGTCTTACAGAGTTCACTCAAAAATGGAGCTTAGCAGTGACCACTCATCTACTGGAAACCTGTCACTCGGCTATGGTAGGCTTGTAATTTGAGGAGGAAAAGAAGCTGTAATAACAAGGGTAAAATGAAATTGCCCGTAGCTCTGTTGATACAATATTCTTTATGTTAATTGTGGCACGACTTATTTGATTATTTGTATCTTTACTTTCATAAATTTAAACAAAACGATGTTGAGGACCCTTCAGTCGTAATAAGTTCTATTGTGGGACTTGTCAGGTAAAGTGGTTGCTTGGGTGTGTTGGTACGACATTGTGAAAAAGAAACAGCGTCAAAAACGAGAGACCAGACGAAGAACACAGATAGAGCGCTGTCTGTATTCTTCTTTGTGTGGTCTCTCATTATTCACGATGTTTCTTTGACACTTCTCAGGGACCCTTTAGTGTTAATACGTTCTATTGTGTTCAGGGCATCGAAGAACCCTACATAAGCATACTTGAAGAAATCTACAGTGGGTCCACAGCCATCTTAGTTCTTCATAAAGGAAGCGACAGAATCCCAATAAAGAAGGGTGTAAGGCAGGGAGACACGATCTTTCCAATTCTATTCACCGCGTGTTTACAGGAGGTTTTGAGGACCCTAGATTGGGTAGAGTTAAGAATAATAGTTAATGGAGAGTATCTTAGTAACCAGCAATTCACTGATGACATTGCCTTGATGTGTAACACAGGGGACGAATTACAGCTCATGATTACTGAACTGGACATGGAAAGCACAAAAGTAGCTCTGAAAATTAATGTGCACAAAACTGAAGTAGTGTGCGGAAAACACTACTTTGTGATAGGTGGAGAAATGCTGGAAGTTGAAAGGAATATGTCTACTTAGGAAAGGTAGTAACCACGAAGCTGAACCATGAGAGTGAAATAGCTAGAAGAATAAGGATGGGGTGAACCTTGGCCTGACCAAGGGAAGTCAATACTTAACAGCATTGGAATGGAACTTTTTGCACTGAAATAAAACTAAAACTGAAACGAAAAACATTTCGTTCCGACGCACTGGTCAAAACAAACAGTGAATCTAAATAACTGGGACAAAACATTGCAAATACTTTGTTGTTGCTGTGACATGAGATGAAGCGGAAGAGAATTTTACCACTTACGTACTGCTGTGCCTCCATAATGCAAACAGTGAGAGCAAAGTCTAACCGTAACGACTAGCCTGTTCTCTACCATTTCGTTGTACAAGGAAATCGTAACTAGTGCAAACTACAGTATGTGACACCTCCTCTTAACCAGATTAAATCCATGCTCTCACTCCATAAAAATGTAGCAGTTGCAAGTGCTCCAAAAGAACCATCCAAGTCTTGAGAACTTCACTCCACCCGGACTACACTACCACTTTTCATAGCATACAGGAGCGTTAAAAAGTGACCAATCGAATTCATCATAAGTTCCACACAGCTACCCTTAGGACTGGCCCCGAAAAATTCATTCAGGGTACTGAATTCACAGTGGACCGAGGTTGTAATGTTTTATTGTAAATGCTAATTTAGCAAATAAACTTTTCGTGCACATTCAACTTGGATAAAGTCTCTCACTATGCAGATAATGGCAGTCACAAATGTTGGTACTGGCATCACTACATGATCTAATCTTAATCCTTCACACCACCGTAGATAGCCTATAGCTGTGTTTTGCTTTGCCTTCATGCACATAATCTAATCTAAATCCTTCACACCACCATAGATAGCCTATACCTGTATTTTGCTTTGCCTTCATGCTCATACTTTTTCTAACCTAACTCAACAGCTTGCCTAGTTCAGCACAACAGGTAATATGTGGCAAGAAGTAAATAGAAGGGTTACATTGGCTTACAAAAAGGAAAAAATGGGCAGATTCCACGTACAGTGGGAATCGATGGTATGCGAAGCACGAATGAGAAATATTGATATGTCACTTTAAAATCAGCACAACATTACGAGATGAAGTGAATGAGCGTTGTGTACACAAGGGTAAATCGAACTGAGGACCAGATTAACCTTAATCACTCATTAACAAAAATTCAAGCCTGGTGTTCCCAGTGGGGAATGACATTGAACGCGCGGAAAACCGTAGCCATAACTTTCACGAATAAGAAAAAACTGCTCAAATTTGCTTATACAATAGACAATTTAGAAATTATTAAAAGCAATCAAGTTAAATATTTGGGAGTTACATAAACATCCTACCTTAATTGGGGTCCACATATAACTGCTATTTGTACGAAAGGGCAAGGTAAATTGGGCTTCCTAAAGAGAAAACTCCGTAACACTCCCCCTGCAGTAAAGCTAACCGCCTATAAGACCCTGATTAGACCAGCACTAGAATACGCCGATATAATTTGGAGTCCACATCATAAATTTCTCATTAGTAAAATTGAGCGAGTGCAAAACTTAGCAGTTCGATTTGTGTTTTCCGATTACTCCAGGTATACCAGTGTTACTAATCTGCGTAAAAGAGCCGAACTTCATTGCCTTTCCAAACGGAGAATACATTCTAAACTTAAATTCCTGTATCTTCTTTATCATGGGAAATATAATCCAGATCAGACTATCTTCTTGAACCTTTCAGGCATTCCACAAGAACTAACCACAATAAGACAATACGACTGCCCACAAGTCACAACAACATTCACAAAACCTCTGTTTTTTCGTCATCAATTGCATATTGGAATCAACTTACAATAATAGCTGTGAACTGTGACACCGTAGAATCCTTTATTGAAAAGATTAAAACTATAAGTTTTTAACAATAGACGCAAATGTACGAATAGGGATTTATTGTGAGCAGTTTCTTTCCTTTGGACTGGTTTGTCCTTTTAGCATGATTCTGAACGTTGCATTATGACACTGTTGTTTTGGCTACTTGGAATTCAATAGTTTTTTTTTCTTTTCTTGGATTGTGTCGGTGCCTTTCTGTAAGTGACATCATTGTTTGTATATCATATGTACCACTCCTGCTTGGACAGAGAAGGTCTGCAGTATACTTAAATAAAAAAAAAAGAATGATGCCGTACATGAGTTCCTTGTCATGATTATCAAGTTTGGATGTGTCGTTTACCTTCGTCATCTATTCAAGTCACGTGAAACCAAATTGAGTATATGTGGAGCTAGCGAAACGGCCGCGAGCACGCTATGAGCGTGGTATGTTATCATGTTCTTACATGACACGCGTGTGTCAGGATTGTCATGTTTACACCAGTCATATATTTCGTCATTCATTTATGTCACGTAACGCCAAGTTTGGTATATGTAAAGCTAGCAAAATGGTCGCGAGCGCATCATGGAGTGCCCACTATACTCCATTGTAGCATTGTCATGCGCGCACGCTGGGCACAGCGACGCCACCCTAGCAAAACACGAGCTCTCTATAGTCTGACGCCAGGTGCGAGCAGCGTCCGTCGGCGCAGCCCGACGGCAACCGGCGCGAAAGGCGACATGCTGCATTTGGTGCCGATACATTACCCAGACAACAGTGCGTCTCCCTCTTCTCGTAACGGAGGGACGCTGAAACGCAGCCCAGGGCGCGCCTGCGAGTATATGGCAGGACCGGCGCCTGGCGTGGCAACGCCGGCATGACGTGAAAAAGTGAACGCCGGCGAGCACGCAAACCACGTCACGTCAAAATGTATTGGCGCCTTGACTGTGGCATGTAGTCATGTTCTCACATGACACGCATCTCATGATCACCAAGTTTGCACCAGTCACGTACTTTGGGGATCCATTGGTGTCATGTAATACCAAATTTGGCATATGTGAAGTTAAATTGTGACCAAGTATAGCCAGGAAAGGGTATGAGGCATTGGCAAAGCATTCAAGGCCTACCATACAGGTTACCTCTGTGTTAGCTTTGTCTGTTTCACTACATGGTAGTGAGCTTGTCAATCTGTAAGATGGATGCATGTGTTGCTACTTCATTTCAACCTCGTTTTATGACATAAGGTTCTAAAAAGCCCCTTCCTCCAGCTTTTGCTGTGACTATGCTGCATATTCCGCATAAGCTTGGCTTTTTTTTTAACCTGCTTTGTGCTTCAACAGTGTACTGCCCTTTATTCGAATCATTTGGCGTGTGTTTATCCTCAGTGCAACAGTGGAAAAAACATATTAGATATACGTAACTTGTACTGATGTCACTGTGGTCGCCATATTCAGGCACCAGCCAGTTGAGATGCTGCGTGAACTCTTGCTTGTCCGCGTGGAGCAAGAAACGGTGACATTTGATTAGTGCCGATGCATTTTTTCGGTTCTTTGTGTTCCCTCATATTGAATTGTTTGCTTGTAAAAAAAATATAAGCTAGAAGCCATAAGCAAAACAGGATTATTCATTAATGGGATGCACTGCCAGCTAACTGAAAATAAGTAGCATGTCTATGCACAAGTGGAGCTACTGCAGAAGTGGGTAAAATATGTGTTGGTTCCACTGTGATGGAATAATAGATTTTGTTTGTTATCTTACTTCTTTTTGTTGTTTCGTCTTTGCAGCTGTTGTCCTAATGGTAGGAATCTTGTCAGCCCGATATTACTACACCAGATGGAAGCGTCAGTCTCAGAATCCAACTGAAATCAGCTCCCTGGTTGCAGAAAGTCGTCGGGACCCAGTTTACACGGGCCTCTAGTCATGGTTGGCACTGGAATTTTTCGCTAAGTGTCTGCGCACCTAAAGTTGACTGAATGCCTATTTGATTGTGTGATGCATCTGCTTGAATGCTGTTCTAAAGACCAGATTCGTGGCTTTGAAATGATGAGTATTGCAGCGTGATTTTCAAACCATATTTCACCCAAAACATGAATGAATCAGTAGCAATGCTAGTAAATATGCTTGGTACTTACGTTGTATGAAGGATCTAATCTTCTATTTTGCTACTGTTTTTTCTGAGCCGCAATGACCCTGGCCTCTGGCAAGTTTATGGTGCAGCTGCAGTTAATATGCTTTGGTTTACTGTTTTGGTCTGTGCCAAGTACTGTACGTAGTAACTCAGCTGTATTTATTGCTTCTTGAAAGATATGGAGTACTTGCAGATGAAGCCTATCAAAGTGTGCAGTCAGTGCACATCACGTTAGTCATTAGCTGTAGAGAAGAACCTACCTGTGGACAAGTAGCCAAGTGTTTTTGTAGGGACAGGTGACACCATTTCCACACAAAACTGGTTTTGTGGAAAGAATAGTGCTTCCACTGTTATCTTTAATTAGCACAGCTCGATCTGAAGTTCAGCATGTTCACTTGTTGAAAGCATCTATAGTAACACCAATATCTTCTAGCACAAAGTACGACATTATTATCAATCATCATCAAAGCTTTAAACTCTTTTTAGTGCGATTACCATGCATTGCATCTACATATTCGTAGTGATCGTCATGTCTATTGTTACCTAGGCCTCCTTATTAAGATAAACACTTATAGCAGAATGAGGAATTAAAATGCTTTGTAAAGCTTCTCAACAACCTCTGTGTTGAATCTTAAGGATGACTTGCTGTAAGTGATCTGGTTTCTTAACGTATAATTTTAGCTTTTAGTTTGAATTTAAAAAATGTTAGATTTTTTACAGTTTTCATATTTGCCTGTGGCTTACCATTGGTGTATCAGAAAACGTTTTTTAAATTTATCTTATAGTTGCTGCTTTCATAAGCCACCATAATTTTGGCTGATATATAACATATTTAGGAATGAGGAAATGCTGGGGAGCTTCTCAGTAAAGTTTTCAAGTCATCACACATATTAGTGTTCCATATTACTGTATTTGTAAAATCAGCCATCAGTCCAATGTATAATTATTATCCATTTCTTATTACTCTCAATTGGCTTCAAATTGAATCAAGTACTGATCCATGCAAGGCAAGTTAAGAAAGAAGGAACACTTGAAAGGCAAAAGAAAATACAAACTAGTATTCCTTAAACAATGCATTAAAGCATGCTTGTAAAATTTAATAATGAACACTCGCTTGTGTCAGCACAGGTATGAGTGGAATATGGTTCACTTTTAAAAGCAAGTTATGAAATGCAAAAATATTCTATTTAACCTGGACCTATAAATTATTAATTAATCACTTTTGAGTTCGTCATTTCTAAACCTAAACCATATGTTTGTGACAATAAAAACTCTAGTCTGGGTGGGTCTAATTTATGGAGGCAAATAGCATCATTCATTATGCTTAATAAAGCATAAGGCATCGTGTTGAAATGCAGGTATTAGGTATTTTTACATATGATCAATCAAGAATGCAATATGTATCTGACACAACTGCGAAATTCTGTTCTAACATGCAGATGAAAATATTAACCACAAGAAGCAGGAACCAAACCTAACTCAAGGGTACCACCCATCTCGAAAGTCTTATTCACATGATGAGGCTACATACTTTGAAAACAAAACACAGTGAAAGGGAGATTTTCATTGTCTTTTGGCTTCTCCTTGATAGCCTATAGCAACAAATTCTTCTCATGCTTCTCGTTTACATATTTTGTTAGTGATTCGGTAGAAATATGGCAGACTTAACAAGATAAATCATATTTAACTTGCATATTTTGCTTGACTTACAGTATGAATCGCTTTACTTGTGCAAAAGTAGCATACTCTTTGGTCAGCATGAGGTGCCTGCTACGGAAACGGCTATGGAGATTTAACTGTGATAACACGGCCTTTATGCAAAACATAGTATACTACTCCTGATGGCTGTATAGGCAAGGAGTGAGCCGAGCAATTCTGTTCAAGCATAAAAACTGATCACTTCTTTGAAATGTGCAGTCTCATTTTTTTGCAATTAGCTAATAAAGTATCCTACTCTATGATGAAATGCAGCACTTCCAGAAGGTAGTACAACCATTACAACAACTACTAGTATGATTAGGGGGTATAGCAGAGAATAAGCCATCCATCTGTGCAGTCGTTTTAGGAATAGCCACCTATTGCTATTAGGGCAAAGTTGACAATTACCAGTTGTCACCTAAAACTTTCAAATGGGGGCCGCCATTGTATGAATGTAAAGCTTACGTCAAGCTTTTGTGAATGCACCATGTCTTGTGTTTGCAAAATACAAGTTGCAAAACGTCAACTTCCTTAAGAAAATGAGAATTGAATAGTGCTCAATATTCAAGCTGTCAGTTCTTGTAGATTTACTGCATATGAGATATGTTTGCAGCACTCGGTGTATGTGCAATATGGTTTGCTGTATTGGTCTTCGTTTAGCCTCGTGTAACACTCTTTTTGAGTGGGAACGGCTGCTGTCATTTTCTGAGCTAGCCTTTCATCTAATGGAATGTTTGTACTCTGTGATTCGTGCTGCACTGTGTCCCCAACGTGCGAAAGCCACATCATGATTTTATTGTGAGAGTTGTGATTGAATGAAGGAAAATTACTGTGATCAATGTTGATACCACAAACCAAGCATGCTTGACGTTATTGTGTATTGATATAAACGCAAATTATGTTGGAGCTGTATTTAGTCAAAGTCCATTTTCATCCGGCTTTTTCTTTCTTAATTTTCATGAAATATTTTCATTGTAACATGTACCTGAGTGGCAGTTCTGGTGTGCTGGTAATCTGTAAGAACTGCTAAAACAGTGTCATCTGGACTCGGGTAAAAATAGATAGGCATCGCACACAGGAACTGTTTGTAACGTTATTCTTGTGGCCACGTTCTATATTTTCTATGCCATAGATGTCATCATAAACTGAGCATATCTGTGCAGAGTACAAGAAAGGGAGAGAATATTGTCAAGAACTTGTGAGGAACTTTGCTAGTGGCTTTCTTGCAATGCACTACAAGACATAATTGTTCTTGTTTCTTTGACACTTGCAGATCATCAAAGCAAGTATGACAGCCAGACTTCATAAGTTATGTGAAAGCATGACCATTTATAATGTAAAAGAACTTGTGTTTTGTAGAGTTTTCAAATAGGGTATGTTAGAATTGCTAGCTTCACAATATTGACTACCTTTCTTGTACTATGCATAAATGTCCTTTACACGGAGTGTCCTGTAGCTAGGGGCTTCAGCATTTCATGTAGCTTCGTTAGCTTTGTTTCTGGATATAAATTTTGAATCGAAGTAATGAAAATGATACTGTAATTCAATGAGCCACAAGCAAAAGCAACAGTAAAACCATAAAATAGTTTAAAATTAGCAGATGCATGTTTTGATTGCTGCAGGTTTTTCAGTTGACATCAGCTGTATACTGTATTTATTAATTCATGTTACGTGACTATGGCATCACTTGAGTGTAGCCGTAGTGCACTAGTAGCTACCATAGGGATGGTCCCGCTTTAGCCATGGTTTCGTGTTTGCAAATGGCTGCCAGTCTGTGCAAACTTGAAATGACATGCAACAAGGTATCTTGATTTTCACAAATATTGCAGCTATGTCCATTGTTTATATGTGGAGCCTGCCAATTTCAAGGCTTGAAGGCACGGTAAAACATCACTTGATGCCTACGGCATGTGTGCGATCAGTAGCATTTCCTTTTGTGATGATCAGTGTTGCTTTAAAGTTGGATAAATATTGGAACACTGGCTAAAAAGTTAGGGATCTCTGAAATATAATACCGGTCTGAGAAGGTTTCTAATTACGTCATGTAGGCAAGGAATCCTAATTATATTAGTACACAATTTGGCATTTAGATGCTCGTATACACCAACATTGTTCTGATTGAATCGCAATTTATGGCTGGTATTCTTGAATCCAGTGTCTGCAATTATTTCAGCAGTAGAGCTGGACAAGTACTGATACCTGTGCTCTT
This sequence comes from Rhipicephalus microplus, assembly GCF_043290135.1. Classification (NCBI taxonomy): domain Eukaryota; kingdom Metazoa; phylum Arthropoda; class Arachnida; order Ixodida; family Ixodidae; genus Rhipicephalus; species Rhipicephalus microplus. Next base: position 30,319,246 of record NC_134710.1, read on the forward strand.
GAAAGTGAAATGCCTGAAGTGCCTACAGGCATTGCCAAAAACTATGCTTAGAGACAGATGAAACTCTCGAGTCTGCCTTTGATTGTCAGTAATTCAGCATAGTTCTACTATGTAAAAGTGTACTTGCAGTGTATTTTCTAATTGTAAGAATGTTTTTTATGGTGGTGTTTATGTTGCCTAACTTCAGAAATTATTGTCATAGACAGTAGTCATGGATTGAACCAGGACAATTTATGGCTGAATAAGGCACGTACTTTCGTTTTCACTATCTTCAGTTTGGGTCACATTTGTGTGGTTTCGACTTGAATGCATGAATGAGAGCCAACATTACCTTTTGAGACCAGACTAGTCTCGTCATAATGCAATTATTCTGAGCTCTACAAAAATGATGCCACATTTGAATCCGTGGGCACTGCACATTTCAAAGAACCGAAATAGTCTACCATATCGCTTCACTGTTTCATCTGTCTGATGGCTGTCAAAATTATACATACTATGTACGACTTACTTGAATGTAAACATTCAACAGATGTCTGTCTGATTTGGTATGAAAACTGGGAAATGATTTCAACTCCAATCAAAAGTATGTGAAGAAATCCACCGTTTTGGAACCGACTTGGTTCCTTCCTCAGGGAGGATTGGGACTAGTAGCAGTGGCGTCTTCAAAGCACTGATGGGGCGCTTAATGATGCCCCCTCCCCCTCTCTCTCTCTCTCCCATTTTGCCAGGGAGCACAGTCCGTGTGTATATGTACACCTGCATTTTCCCCCCGATTGTCTTTTCTAAAGGTTTGCCTTAATGCCGCATTCAACATGTGAAGTTATGTAACTCGCACAGTAGTGTCATTTGGAATGGTTGTGCCTGGCTCTTATGGTATTCACAATGTATATTTTATGTGAACGAAAGTGTATTGTTTGGTTTTAACGGCTTTTGTACTGAGACTTTGGTGCACTTGTTTTGTGCATGTGGCAGGCACCACATCAGTTACATGTGCAAGTAAGGTCCTGTAACTTGTGGTCTAGGGGATAGAAATGGCTGAACTCCCTCAAGAATGGTTAGTTCTTTGCTAAATTAAAGGTTATTGCATGTGATGATACCATTTGTTACTGCAATTCAGACTACACAGATAAGCCGTTTATGTAAGCTTTTCAACTCTAAAAGCACTTTCACAGTAGAAAATGTACCGGCTGCATTAACATGTTCAGGCCAAAAGCAAACACTTCTATTGTTGCTGCTCATACGTACATGCACATGCTCCTATGGGGTATAGTTCACTTACTGCCATAACATACTTGCCAAGTTCATTTTTGACCTTCATTCTCCCACTTTTGCACAATGTTTCACATCTTGATTCTGTTATTTGCTGGAGCACAAGATAAGGTCTATAACATTCCACTGTAGTATGTGTACATGTGTGCAGCAAAACATGCTATACATATGCCTTATGCAGGAAAATGTAGGTTGGTTATGTAAATTCACAACGTCATAAAAATATTGCCTGATCGCGACAAGTTATCTTACGTAAAATCATTTGCATGGAGAGAAATTAAGGATAGCTGAAACTGAGCACTTCGGATATGCTTTGTATACTAGGCTTTGCTTGACTGGTTTTTTTTATTGGGGGTAGGTCACGTGTGCTTTAATGTTGAGACTTCTGTCTTGATCATGGGTAAGTTCTTGTAGAATTAAGTTTGGTTGTTTAGACTTCTTTACACAAAGTTTCCCTTACACAAAACAGATCTGTAATCTTGTTGCACTTGCCTCAATTTAGGCACGTCTAAAAAGGTCTCATAGCTTTTAACTTGCTGGAGTAGTTCCTTCCATTTTGCCAAACTATAGTACAAATCTTTAAGATATTCTTTCTTGCTCTAGATTGTTTTAGTAAAACTGATCTTACCAATACTGCCAGTTTCATTTTTACATATAATTTAATCATGATTTTGCATAGCTGAAGCCTTTTCATATTATTTCAAGAAATCTCCATCATGTTTTCTTTGCTTCTTGTGTTTATGTTCATATGTATTAGTCTATACTCGGCGACAACTTTCTGTGGCAATGAAGAGGAGGCTACAGAGCCAAAGTGGGCATGTGCCACTTCTGTAGAATATAGTGCCACGAACGCGTCTGTGTTTTCCGTGTGAAAGTAACAAAAAAAGATCAACATTATTTTGTACTTGATGCTGTTTATGAAGAGACGCCGCAGGTGCCGAGGAGATACTGTTATTTGTTGTTGCTTTCTGAAGAGTCATTTTGCGTTTTTGCGCATCTGAAAACATCGCATGTTTTACGTGTACCTCGCAGTCAAAATGCTATCTTCATCTTTAGGTGAGCGCGCGTCGTCCTCCAGCTATTCCGACGACTCGCCGAAAAAGCTTGTGTCAAATTTGTCACAAATGGCTGTGTAAGTAGGTGAATCAAATTGTGTGCAGTGGGATTACATGAACGCAGCCGTCATTCGAAACGCGAGCCCTGCCGCGGTGGTCTAGTGGCTAAGGTACTCGGCTGCTGACCCGCAGAGCGCGGGTTCGAATCCCGGCTGCGGCGGCTGCATTTCCGATGGAGGCGGAAATGTTGTAGGCCCGTGTGCTCAGATTTGGGTGCACGTTAAAGAACCCCAGGTGGTCTAAATTTCCGGAGCCCTCCACTACGGCGTCTCTCATAATCATATAGTGGTTTTGGGACATTAAACCCCATATATAAATCAATCATTCGAAACGCGAGCCGAACTTGACTACTTTGCGGAGGAGTACAGGAGCAGTAGCTCCGCCCACGTAGCCTTCCCTTCATTGCCACAGAAAGTTGTCCCCAAGTATAGTCTCCTTCCTTCTTTATTTTATTTTGAAAACATTTATTGGCTTTTAAACTGCATACTGTTTAAAGGCTGATATTACTCAACAAATGTATGCATAGAATAAATGCTTATTTCTCTGAATTACCTTCTGATTGAAGATTTTTAAATGCGGACATCTGCACTCTCGTTCTTCCTTTTTTTTTTTCAAAATAGGATAATTTATTGTGAAATATTACTATATTTCTAGGTCTGTGTGTATGTGCTATAAAAACTCCGTCCAGTACCAATGCATACGTTCCTTTTCTGTACGTATCATCCATTCTGCGGCTGTTCACAGTGTTTAAGTGACAGTAAACATTGTGGTCTGTGATTACTATATGGCATTAAGGCTGTGAAAGATATTTAAGCAATTTTATTTTAGTTCTGCTTAGGTTCAGAATCATCCAAGCTTGTCACGTAATCTTCCTGTAGTTTCTATGAAATGGGCAGCTTTTTTTTGTTTTAATGCAAATTTTCTAGCATTTGAACATATTTCTTTCAGATCATTTGATTTGGTGCTAAAAAGGAGCTTTTTGTATTTTTCATTTAATTTTTTTCTTTCATTCTCTCAAAACATTAACTATGTCAAATGTGTGCTTTTCTGTCCCCTCATTATTTTAGCAGTGTTTTATCGTCTATTGGCAAGTGTTGTATATGTTTATTTTCCATGGTGTTTGAAATTAACGTTTATTTTGAAAGTAAGTTGTTACCTGTTAAGTATGATTTTTGCCCACACTTTGTTAGAGCACCGACTCTAGAAACGAAGGCTGCAATAAAGCATGAGACATTATTCATCACTTTTGTACGAGTGTTTCTTGGGGCCTGCCTTTGCAAAAGGTAGATAGCCCTTTGCATTGGCACTGCACTTCATCATCATCATCATCATGATCCGTCAAACGACCCGGTCTTGTGCTTCCTGCTGCCATGTTATACTTGACAACTTTTTAATCTCATCGGCCCGCCTTACTTTCTGTTTCCCCTTTGTGTGTTTGCTTTCTCTGGGAATATCCTTAATGACCAGCACTTATCCTGCCTACGTGCTACATGCCCGGCCCATGTCCATTTGTTCTTCATGATTTCAACTATGATATCCTTAGCCCTGGTTTGTTCCCTGACCCACTCTGCTCTCTTTTTGTCTCCTACCTATCATTTTCCTCTCCATCGCTCATTGCGTCGCCCTCAAATTAAGCTGAACCCTCTTTGTAAGCCTCCAGGTTTCTGCTCCGTAAGTAAGTACCGGCAAGATGCAGCTGTTATATACCTTTCTCAGGGTGGTTAGTGGCAGATTGTCATTCATGATTTCAGAATGCTTGCCGAATGCAATTCACCTCATCCTTATTTGTCTAGTTATTTTGCTCTCATGATTCGGCTCCGCAGTTACTACCTGTCCTAAGTATACATATTCAAGTAGAACTTCCAGCGTCTCTCCATCTATTTCAAAGTGCTGTTTTCTGCCGAGACTGTTGCACATTAGTTTTGTGCATATTAATTTTCAGACCTACTTTCTGCTTTCCGTGTCCAGTAATCACGAGTTGCAATTCGTCCCCCGAGTTTCTTATCAAGGCAATTTCGTCAGCAATCGCACATTACTAAGATACTCTCCATTAACTCTTATCCCTAACTCTTCCCAATCTAGGCCCCTGAAAACCTTCTGTAAACAGACGGTTAATACTATTGGGGAGATCGTGTCCCGCTTCCTTGCAACCTTCGTATTGGCATTCTGTTGCTTTCCTTAAGAAGAACTATGGTGGCTGTGGGTCCGCTGCAGATTTACAGTATGTTTATGTAGGGTTTGTCGATGACCTGATTCTGTAGTGCCTGCATTACTGCTGATGTGTCGACTGATTCAAACCCCTTCTCGTAATCTATATGAAGACTATACATAAGGGTTGGTTGTCTTCCGCGCATTTCTCTATCACCTTTTTGATAGTATGATTTTGGTCTATTGTGGAGTAGCCCGTACGAAATACTGTTTGGTCCTTTGGTGTATTGAACTACAATACCGCCTTCATTTTATTAGCTATTATTTTTACAAATAGTTTGCACAGAACGAACGGTACGCTGATCGGGATGTAATTTATCAAGTCCGTGACATCTCCTTTCTTATGAATTGAGATGATGTTGGCATTCTTCCAAGATTCTTGTACCCTTCCTGTCAAGAGACACTTTGTATATAAGGTGGCCAGTTTTTCTAACACAATTTCTCCACCATATTTGAACAGGTTCATTGTTACCTTATCCTCACCAGTGGCTTTCCCTCCGCATTTCTCCTAGAACTTTTCTTACTTCCCCTGTCGTTACTGCTAGAGTGTCAAATTCCTCTGAGCTGTTGTTGCTTCTTACGATATCATCCTGGTTGTTTCGGCTTCTGTATAGCTCTCTGTAGAACTCCTCCGCCACCTCAACTATCCTATCCTTATTGGTTATGACATTGCCTTCCTCGTCTTTTAATGCATATATTCGATATTGCCTATTCACAAGTTTGCCTTCGCAGCTTTCAGGCTTCTGTCAAATCCCGGCCGCGGGGGCTGCATTTCCGATGGAGGCAGAAATGTCGAGGCCCGTGTGCTCAGATTTGGGTGCACGTTAAAGAACCCCAGGTGGTCAAAATTTCCGGAGCGCTCCACTACGGCGTCTCTCATAACCATATGGTGGTTTTGGGACGTTAAACCCCACAAATCAATCAAGCTTTCAGGGTTCTGCCGCTTTTTTACAGCCCGCTCAATTTTCTCCGAGTTTTACCTACAAATATCGGCTACTTTAAGCCTATTGGTCAACTTCGAAAGCTCCACTAGCTCTATTTATTGGTTGCATTAAAGGCTTTCATGGTTTTGCCCTAAGATAGTTTGCCAGTGTCTTCTCAAGTGGCTGTACCTCCGACTTCCATTGCACACTCTTTAATGATACTAGTAAAATTTTCGTTCATTGTGTCAATACTAACGTCGGTTATCCCGTTTAGTGCTTCAAATCTATTCTGAAGCAAAACTCTGAATTCCTGTACTTTCTCTCTCACTACTAGCTCATTTATTGGCTTCTTGCATATCAGTTTATGCTTTTGCTTTTTTATATCTACATACGTGAATACGAACTCTAGCCTCGCCGCTGTGGTCTAGTGGCTAAGGTACACTGCTGCTGACCCGCAGCTCGTGGGATTGAATCCCAGCTGCGGCAGCTGCATTTTCAAAGGAGGTGAAAGCGCTGTTGACCCATGTGCTCATATTTGGGTGCACCTTAAATAACCATAGGTGGTGGAAATATCTTGAGCCCTCCACTACGGTGTCTCTCATATGGTGGTTTTGGGACGTGAGACCCCACATATCAAATCATACGAGCTCTTACCATTCTATGGTCACTGCATCAGATCTTCCCAACTGCTTCTACATCCTGTACAATGCCTGGGTGTGCACACAGAATAAAGTATATTTAATTTTCAGTTGCCCCATTAGGACCTCGCCACATCCAACTATATTTAGCCTGTTTTTTGAAGAAGGTATTCAAGATCCGTATATTATTATGTTCTGCAAACTCTACTAATAACCCTTTTTTGGCATTTCTAGAGCTGATGCCATATTCCCTCACCTAATGGTCTGCGGCCTGTTTCTTGCCTACATTGGCATTAAGTTGCCAATTAGTATTGTGTACTGTATCTTTATTAATTGCTGACTCTATGTCTCCATAGAAGCGTTCAATCAAACGATCATCATGGTTCAATGCAGGCGCATAGGTTTGTCCCACATTCATCATGTACCTTTTGTTAAACTTAATTACGATACTTGCTACCCTTTCACTGATGCTAAAGTATTCCTCTATGTTGCCAGCGACATTTCTGTGAATAAAAAAAAAGTCACAGCTTTGCCGCAAAGGCGAAGCAATGAACGCGATTGCAACAAATTGAAAGGTCACGCGCAGGATGGCAAGCAGATCGAAACGTGCCCCGCGTTGCTCACGCACAAATAACGCACGAAACGTACTCACACGTACAGATGAACAGTCTCAGTTGTTGCTTCGCCCTGTCTGAAAAGCGCGCCCTTTGAGCAAACGGATGTGCAACGATTGCAGTGACTTTTGTGCGCTGGGCACGTGCGATTCTTTCCACTGCAAGGTAAGGGCGCGTGATCAAACGTACATCCCCTTATTCTCTACGTGGGCCCAAGTACGCGTCAGAGATGAGAGCGGCCGTTAGCCGCCGCGTGCTCACTGCGCCATCTTGCTGATAATGCTGAAAACGCGACAGTTCCTCCCGAGACGTCCCCTAACAGCGGTAAGTGGTAGATATAAATAGCTTGCCGTTTGACGACCCGTGGAGGTACGCCACGGTGGCTCAGTGGTAACGCCTGGCATTCACGACGGAGAGTTCCCACGTTTGATTCCGTGCGCCGTAGTCTCTTTTCTGGATTTTTAAAAACGAGAGTCTTTCTTGGGGACCTTCGACGCAAAAATTTTGGCCTGTCTGGCTGTCTGTACACTTGTCTGTTTGTCCACTCTTAACGGCATCGGGTACTTAAAACGGCCGACCCCATCCGCAGCGCCCACCAATGTTGCTGAAGATTCAGCGTTCATGCTTGTGCAATTGTCAGTTAAAAAGCAATAATTGCGCATGTCTGGGGCACCTTAACAACACGTATATATTCTGCATGTGCATCTTTTACTAGAAAAGGCATACATAAGTAATTTTAAGGACCGTAGCGCTTATCACGCTTCGTTGACCATGCAACACTTGCACGAAAAGGCGAGTGTTTCCAACGCTTGGCTAAAACCAGACGGTAGTGGCACCTACCTGTCGCCTTGCGTTCTACACCTTATCACCTCTGAGACGGGCGCTCACACCCGTCTCAGAGCCACGCGCTTTGTCCCCCCCCCCCCCCCAAAAAAAATAAACTGCCAGATGGTGCTCATGTCTCACGTGTGACGTGACTTGATGCGTTCGTTCGCCTCCGCTGCACGCTCGAGGCACTCTAACGCAGCGCCTCCAGAATACCATTCACAGATTTTCTTGCGCAGAACCTCAAATAAATGTTTTGTTGACTCTCTCCACACGCAAGACTACTGTCTTTCGACGACATTTGCAGATTAACATGCAGATATGGGGCCATTTTTTTTTTCTTTCTTACGTTTTCATATATACAGATACGTATACATATACGGAGCATGACATCGACGCCGACGTCGGCGGCAAAATCCAGCCGAAAGTGTCCATATAATTGCTATCTCAAAAAAAAAAAACACCCTTAGTTCTTTCTGTCAACTAATCCACGATAGCATAGTATGTGTCCGTTCTTCAGCACTGTATAAGCCTCACGTGTCCTCCTAACTTCGTCGAGCCCCGCCGTGGTGGTCTAGTGGCTAAGGTACTCGGCTGCTGACCTGAAGGTCGCGGGATCGAATCCCGGCTGCGGCGGCTGCATTTCCGATGGAGGCAGAAATGCTGTAGGACCGTGTGCTCAGATTTGGGTGGTCGAAATTTCCGGAGCCCTCCACTATGGCGTCTCTCAGAATCATATGGTGGTTTTCGGACGTTAAACCCCACAAATCAATCAATCAAACCCTAACTTCGTTGAGTCCTATTAGGTCCCGTTTGATACTCTCTAATTCCTCAAATAGCACAGAGCTAGACTAGCTTCACTAGATAGCGTTCTAGCGTTGAACGTAGCGAAGTTCAGATTTCAATGGCGACCTGTCCAGACCTAGAAATTCTTAGCACCCTCCGCGGCGTCGCAGGTCGGACCGCCGCCTTGGACAGTTGCTTCGCAGCTGCTGTGGACTGAGGGCCAATGGTTGATTAGTACTTTCATAAGGGAGGCAGTGGCCAAGTACTGCACCAGCGTGGCCAATCCTGCTCTGGTGAGGAAGCACATTACCGGTAGTTGCTCGCATGGGAGGCCACACCCCAGACCTCTTCTCTTTTTTTTTAACGATTCCTTTATCGGGCGTTTTAAGTAAATATACGATTGGGAATGTCCCGGCATCTGCATTCGAACCGTACTTTGTCATTGCATGATAGGTAAATATAGAAGGTTCTGTTGCACTTTCTTAGCACTGTAAACATACCACCTGACAGCCTAGGAGCTCTCAACTTCACGACTCGTAGCTCGCCTGACCTTGTCTGAACTGTTTGACAAGTCTATATTTCTATTATGAAAAAAAAAAAAGCCGTGGTTTCGAACTCCTGACTTTGCGAGCTTAGGCTGGCTGAGTGCCCTGGATGACCCTCCTTCGCACGCGTTTATTATCTCCTAACTTCTTCCTGTCTCACTAAATTTGGACATTGTTGCTTCAAAGTGTCCGAAATGTCGGAATTTTGCTAATTTTGAGGGGTCCCATTCCTGCTCTGACCTTTCCTGTCAACTGACGAGTTGCGCGCTCCTGTTTTGCGAAATAATCGGATACTCCTATTTGATACGTTGAGCGTATACGTCGTGGGTGGTTGGAGTGCATGAAAAGTAAACGCGGAAAGTATGTAACTGCTAAAGAATAGACTGGCGCTGCCTTTAAGGCTGTATTCTATTTTGTTGGCGTTTTGGAGTAGTAATTAAAACTCTGGTAAATAAATATAGTGGTAGTCCTCAGTCGGAAGTCAGATAAACGTACTAGTAATTACATCTACGGCTAGCCTAATAACATAGAATAGTGGGTGAAAAGGTAGTAAGTGAATTATATCTAATTATAGAGAGCGGGAAAAGGCAAGTAACTTCGTATGAAAGTAATGACATATTGCGTCACTCACCGCATAGCGTCAGCTTGAATTGATAGACTGCCGGCACCACACACAGCGAAAAGTCCCTGCGACACGTTCACCTTGTAAGTGCTTCCGGGAGCCCTCATAGTGGTATACGTTTAATGAACGCAACTGGTGCCGGTGGGCGGCTATGCTTTAGGATAAATATTTCTTAAATTTCCCTGTTTGTTTAGACAGTGTACAATTCAGGCTGTGCAAAAAGGAAACCACCGTACTTAGTGATCAATTTGTATTCATAGCTGTGTGTGCATTCTCGCATGCTAGCACTGTAAGTGGCTATGAAGTGATCATTACGTGTTTTATATCTAGGCATTCAAAAAAGTCGATTTTAAGTTCTTAACCCATTAAGGACCACGAAAGAAGTACTGGTTAGATTTTATTAAAATTTTGCACATGTAAATACATTCAGTAGTCAACATCATGTGCAAAGTTTCATGGAGTTTTACGAGTTTTTGCAGGAGTTCTGACACTGTATTTTAGAAAGCATGCTGGGCCCTCGAGATAGCAATAGGAAAGCTCGTGAGATGCAAGAAGAAAGAGTACGCTAGGCCCTTCCCAAACGTATACCAAAGTCATCTTGCCCCATGTATAGCTTATTGAAGCACCGGCGGTTTACGAAGAGCGTAACGTCACGCTTCTTACAACACTATTTCAATGTGTTGTGGCATACTTGCATTGTTTTCCAAGCTTTGCGAAAATATCGGTATGGATAGGGTGTAATAGCAAGCTCAGTGGACGCTAGAGATCCCTTGACACTTCTGTCAAGTACAACAACGCCAAGTGAATGTCTCACTAATATGCGACTGAAGTACGATAGTCAATAAGTAGGGGGTCTGCTGAAACATGCAGTGCAGTTGCTAATCCCGTATGCGTTGGCTGCGGCCATTTCTATACGATCTCAGTGAATGAGGGTCTGTACCACTAATAAATCTGTAGTTATTCGCAGTACGGTCGTAGAGCTAAGCCCCTTCCATGCTATATTGTTACAGCTTCTTAGCAGAGTTGGGCACTACGTTTTTTTCTTTCATTGGATGACCACGTGATTAAGAACAAAGAAAGTACTGTGCTGTGGTTTGGCATCGTAGCAACTATGCTTTTGTCTCTCGTATTCACGAGACAAACTTCTTTCCTATATGAAAACCGATAACATACTCCCCATGTTCTTTTCGTTCCATATTTTTTTATTGTCGGCAGAGACTACACTTGGTACCATCGTCAATCCCCTTTTCCTCATATTTGTCTATGTAAGGGTCAGATGCGACTATGAGGAAAACCCCAACGTGCTCTCTCATATTTACAGCGGCATTCGCAGCCTCGTGGGTCTCAGATAACCGAAAAATAGTCATTGCTTTGGCTCAAGGCCTCTCAGATAACCGAAAAAAAAAGATAACCGAAAACAATTTCATTGCTTCCGCTCAAGGCTGAAGCAATGAATGTGATAGCAACACATCGGGCTTTCATATGATGTAAGGCTAAGAGGTTTGGGAATTGACAGTAATGCAGTACCGCAGTATATGAACAGGTGTTGTAAATAATTGACTGCGTGACGTCCCCGCGAGAGGTGAAGTCCAAGTCCGGCATCGAGAAACGTGACAAGCCACTGGTTTTCACGTCAAGGTATATTAACGTTGAAGTCTCAAGTAACCATCACCGGCACATCCTGTATATAGGTGCACCGCGCGGAAGTTGTGCAGCGAAATGTTCATGACGTCAGTCCGGAAGGTTCCTGGTGAGATGTTCACTGTTGCGATGACGAAGCCGTGCGATGTTTTAACGGCGCAAGCGTCACCACAACCAATCTGGGGCAGAGAGTTGAGTTTATCCGTCTAAAGTGATACTAGTGGTGCGCATTTTGATGGGAGCTGTGTTCACAGGCACGACAGAAACTTTATGCGAACTTGGTCTTGAACTTGATGCGAGCAATGTTTCCTGTAGCTTTAGTGTGAAAGGGGAGCCAGAAACATTTTGTAATGCCCCTTTCATCCAACTGTACGTGCTTCAGTGAACCCACCGCTCCATTGATCAATCCATCGGACACGTCAATGTTTAGGGAAAACATGTATGGCTTGTCTAAACAAAGTACATGCTTTGCTCAAGAATGTTTTTTTAAGTCTACTGACAGTAAGATGGTCGCAAATGGTGGCTATACGTAGCTCGCCGTTAGTAGGATGAGTAGTATGAGTGGCGTGGCCTAGTTCGTTAATGCAGCGTGCTGAGAAGCAAGAGGTCGCTGGTTCTAATTTAAGTTTTTAACAAATCCATTAAGGATCACGACAAGAGGGCCATTAGGAACCATGGTGGGTGCCTTCTCTTTGCACAAACACACACACACGCACGCGCGCATATATATATATATATATATATATATATATATATATATATATATTGTTGAGACGTTTATTGGCGGACACTTGTCGATGATGCTCGACAGCGACAGTCAATGCGGGCACGAGCTGCTCTTCTTTTTGCTAAAAGGGCGACCCACTAGAAGGCGCTGGAGAGGACGACCCACTGTTCGAAGGCTTCGCCACAACTACCCCGGGTACGAAGAGAGAGCCGCCTGGCGACCTAACAGCTGGTTACTATGAGCGGGTCGTGGTAGACTTTGAGGCGCTCCACGTTGACAATGTCGCGCCCTCGACGGCGCATGTCCGAAGATGGTTCGATAGGTTCGATCAAGTAATTTACAGGGGAAGTGCGTTTGACGACACGGTAGGGGCTTTCGTATTTGGGCAATAGTTTTGAAGATAGGACAGTTGAAGTGGTAGGGATCGAGAGCCAGACGAGCGCTCCAGGGAGGAACGTGGGCGCAGTAGTGCTGGTGTCAGCGCGAATGCCTTTTTGCCACTCTTGATCATGCACTGTAAAGGTTCTTGCAAGCTCTCGACACTCTTCAGCAAGCTTGGCTGTAGCAGAAATAGGCGCCCACTCGGACGGATCTGGCTTGTACGGAAGTATAATGTCGATGGTGTGCGACGGGTGCCTTCCATATAATAAAAAGAAAGGGTAAAAGCCAGTAGTGCTCTGAGGGGCGGTATTATATGTGTTGGTGACAAAGGGTAGAATGTAATCCCAATTTGTGTGATCGGCGGCGACGTACTTGGAGAGCATGTCGCTGAGCGTACGGTTGAAGCGTTCAGTGAGGCCATTCGTCGGCGGGTGGTAAGCAGCAGTTTTGCGGTGAACAACGTTGCACTCTTTGAGAATGGCTTCGACGACTTCAGACAGGAAGACGCGGCCTCGATCACTGAGCAGTTCCTGAGGTGGACCGTGTCGCAGCATGAATCGTTGGAGCAGGAAGGAGGCCACATCGCTCGCTGTAGCCGCGGGGAGAGCAGCAGTTTCGGCGTATTGCCTGAGGTGGGCCACAGCAACAATGGCCCAGCGGTTACCAGCTGACGTTAGTGGAAGTGGCCCATACAAATCGATGCCAACGCGCCCAAACGGCCTGGCAGGGCAAGGTAGAGGTTGCAGACCTACCGGCGACAGGTGCGTTGAAGTTTTGCGGCGCTGACATTCTATGCAGGAGCGAACGAATTTCTGCACGTAGCGGTACATGCCGCGCCAAAAGTGCCGTTGGTGAATGCGGTGGTAAGTCTTCGATACCCCGGAGTGCGCACATTGCTGATCAGAATGAAAGAATTCACATATGTCAGAGCGCAGACTGTGGGGTATGACTAGTAGCCACTGGCGGCCGTCACCGTTGTAATTGCGTCGGTGGAGGAGGTCGTCGCGAACGGCGAAATGGTGGGCTTGACGACGCAACGCGAGAGTGGATGGAGTGGATGGATCAGTGAGCAAGTCTATCAGTGAGGCAATCCATTGATCTTTGCGCTGTTCAGTAGCAGCGGCATGAATGCTAATGGAAGAAACGGCAATTAAGGTGAGACGCTGAGTCGTGGGCATCGTCGTCAGGCAAGGGAGAGCGCGACAGGGCGTCGGCGTCAGCATGTTGCCTTCCGTTGCGGTACAGCATGTGGATGTCGTAGTCTTGCAGGTGCAGTGCCCAGCGGGCGAGATGGCCTGAGGGATCTTTCAATGACGACAACCAGCATAGTGCGTGATGGTCGGTGACTACATCAAATGGGCGACCATAAAAATAAGGTCGGAACTTGGTAAGGGCCTAGACTATTGCCAGACATTCTTTCTCAGTGACGGTGTAATTAGTCTCGTCTTTTGTAAGTGTACGGCTTGCATACGCCACGACATATTCCGGGAACCCTGGTTTGCGCTGCGCAAGGACAGCGCCGAGACCGACACCACTGGCGTCCGTGAGTACCTCTGTAGGGGCCGTAGGGTCGTAGTGGCGGAGTATGGGAGGCGACGTCAACAAACGACGGAGCCCGTTACTTCCGAGGAGCATCGTCAGCGGCGATACGATAGACGCGAAGTTTCGGATGAAGCACCGAAAGTAGAAACACAGTCCTACGAAACTACGCAGTTCCTTGACGGATGTCGGCTTGGGGAACTCAGGCACGGCCCGAAGCTTGGCTGGATCGGGGAGAATTCCGACCTTGGACACGACGTAGCCGAGTATTGTCAACTGCCGAGCAGCAAATCGGCACTTCTTTAGGTTCAGTTGCAGACTGGCGTCACTCAGACGCGTTAAAACATGCCGCAGGCGTTGAAGATGCGTGGATAAGTCCGGAGCGAAAACGACGACGTCATCGAGGTAGCACAGGCATGTGTGTCATTTCAGGTCATGCAGAACGGTATCCATCATGCGCTCAAAGGTGGCGGGCGCATTGCACAGCCCAAACGGCATGACGTTGAATTCGTACAAGCCGTCGGGAGTGACAAAAGCGGTCTTCGGTCGAGCGTCCTCAGCCATAGGTACTTGCCAGTACCCTGAGCGCAAATCAAGAGATGAAAAGAATTCGGCTCCTTGCAGGCTGTCAATCGCGTCATGTACACGCGGTAGTGGGTACACGTCCTTACGAGTGACCTTGTTGAGGCGTCGGTAGTCCACACAGAACCACACAGAACCGTGCTTCTTCGCGACGAGAACGACAGGAGACGCCCAAGGGCTGTTAGAGGGTTGAATAACATCACGGCAAAGCATGTCGTCCACTTGCTCGTTGATTATACGGCGTTCTGTGGGAGATACGCGATATGGACGTTGCCGTAGTGGTGGTTGTGCGCCTGTGTCGATGCGATGCGTAACAGTGGATGTGCGGCTGAGAGAAGGTTGAGCGACATCGAAAGAAGAGCGGAATTCTCCCAACAGGGCCAGAAGCTGGGAGCGCTGGACCGGCGTAAGGTTGTCGGCAATGAAAGGACCGAATACATCAGCGGATGATGAAACAGATGTAGAAACAGCACTAAGGGTATTGAAACTGCGGCGGTGCGTGCCATCAGGTTGATCCATGACTTGCGCGTCTTCGATGGGTTCCATGGTGCCGAGACATTCCCCTCGCACCAACGTAACACTGTACGGGGATGAGTTCAGAACAAAAATAGTGGTGCTGCCGTGAGTGACTTGCACGGTCGCGAAAGGAACCAGCAACCCTTTTCTGGTGAAAACACAATGAGATGGCGAGAGGAGTGCAGCGGTGTCGGAAAGACTTGCGCAGTAGACCGACACCACCGCGGACGAGTTTGCAGGCACTTGCGTGTCGGCCCTGACGAGTAACTTGCTTGCAGCAGATGGACTGTTGGCCGGCGTCAAAGAAGAGAATTCTGTCAGCTCTATTTCTGCTGGTGCGCAATGAATGATGGCGTCATGGCGGGAGAGAAAATCCCATCCTAGGATGACGTCGTGAGAGCATGAAGGAATTATGATGAATTCGACGGCATACATCACGTCCTGAATCATGCTGTACACATTGCTGTAGGGTGAATGCTTTGGGCGCTGGCTGTACGGAGGGAGAGCCCGGAAAGTGGCGTGGTCACTTTGCGCAGTAATCGGCTACGTTTTGCGTCCATGACTGATATGGCGGCTCCAGTATCTACAAGGGCAGATGCACGAACACCATCCACAAGCACGTCTATCACGTTCGATGGGCTTTCCCGAGGGCTTCTGCAGTTCGACAGCGTCGCAGCCTTTGCCTCGTGGATTGCGACGGCTAGTTTTCCTGGTCACCCTCTAGTGGACGTGGCCGCATCGGTGACAGTGAGCGACGTCGCGGAGAATGTGAACGGCGGGTAGATGGAGCGGAGCGGGACGACGGTGACGTAGGCGGCGGTTGGTCATAAAAGCGGCTCGATTGGCTGGGAAAATTGGAGGTGACCTGCGGTTGCTGCACACGATTGCAATAGCGTGCTACGTGACCGACGCAACCACAAGCCAAGCAGATGGGGCGATTGTCAGCAGTGCGCCATCGGTTCACGGGTCCCATCCATGTCGCAGAACGCGATGGGCGAGCCGGCTGGTGATATAACTGCATAGTGGGCGGCACACGGTGCACGCGGATGATGTCGGCATATGTAGGCGGCACAGTTTCTCCGAAGGCCTGTGGCCTGGCGATGGTGTCGGTGTAACCAAGGGGGCCAGTCACAGGAATAGGTGGGGGTGGCCTGGCAACAACTTGGGCGTAACTGAGTGGTGTAGATACTGGAGGCGGCTGGTGGTATTCAGGAACGACCTCCGCGATTTCCTGCTGAATGGCTTGGCGGAGGAGAGGCAGAAGTGTGCTTGACGGCTGTTGAGCACGTTGCGGGGAAGCAAAAGCCAGTAAAGAGACCTGGCGGGCAACTTCCTCACGCACGAATGACTTGATTTCAGCGAGCAAGGTGGTGTGGTCAGGAAGTGTTGACAAGGCCGAGAGATCAGCGTCACGTGAGGGTGGTCGACGGGTCATCTAGCGCTGCCGTCGCAGCTCCTCGTAACTTTAGCATAGTGTAATGATCTCTGCCACAGTGCGAGGGTTCTTGGCCAGGAGCATGGTGAAGGCATCGTCGGCGATGCCTTTTAGAAGATGGGTAATTCTGTCAGCCTCTGACATGCTCGCGTCCACTTTCTTGCAGAAGTCAAGGATGTCCTCTATGTAACTTGTGAAGGACTCACCGGTCTGCTGTGCTCGTTCACGTAACCGCTGTTCGGCTTGCAGCTTGCGAACGGCAGGGCGGCTGAACACGTCGACGACGGCGGTTTTAAAAGCGGACCAAGTGGGGAAATCGGATGCGTGGTTGTATCACATGCCGGCCACATCCGCGAGGTAGAAAACCAGGTTACCGAGTTTACCTGCCTCGTCCCAATGATTGGGGACGCTGACGCGTTCGTACATAGCGAGCCAGTCCTCGACGTCGGTGCCATCCGCGCCGGTGAAGACAGGAGGGTCGCGGAGGCGGGGGACACCGGAACATGGCGTCGGCGCAGGAGGAAGTGTTTGCTGCGCGGCGTCTTGTTGCATGGTAGAAGGCACGGTACCAGATCGAAGCTCCAAGGGCATCGAATGCTATTCGGAGGTGTTAGAAGGGCACAGCACTCTCCACCAAATTGTTGAGACGTTTATTGGCGGACACTTGTCGATGATGCTTGACAGCGACAGTCAATGCGGGTACTGACTCTCTGCACGAGCTGCTCCTCTTTTTGCTAAAAGGGCGACCCGCTAGAAGGCGCTGGAGAGGACGACCCACTGTTCGAAGGCTTCGCCACAATATATATATATATATATATATATATATATATATATATATATATATATATATATATATATATATATATATATATATATATATATATGTGTGTGTGTGTGTGTGTGTGTGTGTGTGTGTGTGTATGTGTGTGTGTGTGTGTGTGTATGTGCGTGTGTGTGTGTATGTGCGTGCGTGCGTGTGTGTGTGCGACATGACGGCGACGGCGAAATTCAACTGAGTGTGTCGTCCATAAAATTGATATCGCATAAAAATGCCATGATTTTCAAGAAAATAGTTGGTTCAATCATAGGCACAGCACATTAGACACGTTTGTGATCCCACGAAGCCCCATTGTACTGTAAATAGTACAACCAGATTTGATTATGTCTCCGAGCAAAACTATGTACTCTATAAACTTCTCGCGCTGTCAAGGAATTATTTTGTTCTCGCTGGAGCACAGTCAATCTGATTTTCATTGTATAATTTGTGAGACATGAAACAAATGGAGCAAAATGAATAATGAGCACGTGTGTTTGAGGGCTCTTCTTTCTAAAGTTAATGACTCATAGAACAGAAAAAAAAATGGAACAGTCAATGTGCCAAGTTAGTATTAACTTGCTGCAACCCTTGGCATCCGAAATTCCAATGAGCAAAAAGTGAATATTGTGTTATGTGTTTTTGATTTGCGAATAAGGAAGTATACTTTGTAAAGTACGCTGGTGTTTAATGCCTCAAGAAAAAACTTGAGATTTTATTTTGTCGTAGTGGGCTTCAAAAAAGGGCCAATAAACTGTTTTCAAACCAGTCTATCTAAACCAGCGGTAAAAAACGTTTGTGTGTGCAATGGTTACAAAAAACTATCATCAATATGAATTGATGTGTGCCACAGAAGTTTAGGAAGACCCACTACTCGATAAACGTCCACGAAAAAAAAACTATGGACCATCTCCCCGAAGGGAACCCTGATGGGATGAGAAGCAGCAGCGGTGCGCATGGCGTTGACCCAGTTGAAACGGGCGTCGACGCGGGTACAGTAGACGTTTGTTGAAACTTGAAAGGCAAAGACACGGGAGGTGGGACGCGTTGAAGATGCTTGCGCTCGGCTTCCTTGACTAGCGTCTCGTCAGTGTTACCTGCGCGTCGTCACTATTCTCGAATGCGATTGGTGTGCTTGACTCGCACCTCGTTGGTGTCGCTGGTCTTCCACTGCTAACACTAGCATTCGGCATCCCTGGCTCGCATCTCGTCGTTGTTGACGTCGCCATTCGTGAACGCGATCCGCTTCGCTAACCCTCGCAACGCTTATCTACGCCGGTGACAGCCGGGAAAGGTACGCGCGCACTAGCGGGAACCATGCCGCGATGGCGTCCTACACGTCGGCGCAATCGCGTGGCAAGCAGCGGTGCGCTGTTCACATTGTCACAATGTTGTTTCGCGAAAGTACTTGCCCCACACGCAATATTAAATGCTGGGAATCGTTACCCCATTCTCAGCTTCATCAAACTGCATCCCGTTCCTTCTCGGTTTGCGGGTATGTATGCAAACTCACACAAGGGCGAGAGAAGTAGAGGCCGCATTATGCGATTCTTTAGCCATTCAAGGGCCGAACAGAACGGTTACTGTGATCCCACTACTTCGGAAACAAGACCTCGTTCTTTCTAGCCTAGTGCAAATAATTATTGATTGATATGTGGGGTTTAACGTCTCAAAACCACCACATGATTATGAGAGATGCCGTAGTGGAGGGCTCCGGAAATTTCGACCATCTGGTATTCTTTAACGTGCGCCCAAACCTGAGCACACGGGCGTACGGCATTTTTGCCTCCATCGAAAATATAGCCGCCAAAGCCGGGATTTGATCCTGTGAATGGCGGGTTAGCAGCCGAGTACCTTAGTCGTTAGACCACCGCGGCGGGTTCTGGTGCGAAGAGAGGTAATAAATTTCTATGCGTTGTTACGACCGGGGTTTGCAGGCACCGGAGGTGTGGGATGAAGTTGTCGAGGCAGGAGGAAAAGAGACTTGAAGAGGATTTATTTACATTATGTACATGGTGAGCTCTCGTACATGACGAGCTCTTTCTTACATGGAGAGCTCTCGAATCTGGCGTTCCTCTACATGGCGCTCCTTCGAATGAGCCGGGTGGCTCATTATGAAGGGTATGTTCTCCCCAGATCCCTAGATCAGGGAATACGTGCAGATGGTACTGTTCAATCACAGATCACAGACAACGGGCGAGGGGGACGAGCATGCACGGCCTCCGTGAACGTCCAATATTGAGGCATGATCAGTGCACTCTAAGGTGGCGCCAGTGGAGCTTTTCCTCGTCGTGTGTGTGCCGCTGGTCGAGGGGTCCCAAACTTATTACAGCATACATCAAAGGGTCCGCCGAACTGCTCGCTTGATTAGCGGGGCGATTTGCGGCGGCCACCGTAGTCTCTTCCAAGGAAGATGCTGTATTTGTTGTCCTCTCTCGAACGGCTTACGGCGTCGTGGCGACACGACGTCTCACCCTCCGGCTAGGAGGGGCATTACCTGGCGGGCATAGGCAGCCGGCCGGTCCGCTACTTGTTTGAGGATCGAAAGAGCGCCGCTCTCTCGTCAGCTCTGGCGCCAGGCACAACAGCGTACAGATCCGCGAAGTACAACGTCCGGCTTACCAATCATTTCAACTCTAATCCCGGACTCAAAAGCTTTCGGGATGCACGGACGATAAAAAAAAAAGAAAGAAAGAAAGGTCCCTCAGTGAGCTGCACATCCGAGGATGAACGCTGATTTGTTTCACAAATTTCAAATTTATTAGTCAAGTATATCGCTGCCGCAGCGTTTTGGAACGGCTAAGTCACATGATACGCTCACTCGAATGCGTCCGGCACTGTGGTATCGAGTGGTAAACAAACCGGTGGGCTATAAACATTAACTGACTCTGGGTTGAAATCAATCGCGCTGCACTGACGACGCCATAGGCGAGTCACGTGATGTTGTTTACTACGTCACAGCGACAGCAGCGCCGGCCCGAGTGAGACGTTTTAAGTAGCAAATGTATACGCTTTGTGGGCGCATGCTTCATTGACAAGTATGCTTTAACCTACACTAAATCCTTGAACAAAAGGGCCTCGCGGTGGAAGCAGTTAAGCGGACATACTGTCTACAATCATGAGCGTTTGTTCAGGAGCGACATACTTTACTATTTTTTTTCTTCAAATACAGGTGCGAATTGTCGAGAACGTTTTTAGAAGCCACTGTAGCTAGAAAAGTCTTTTGCAGCGCATTACTCCAGTTTCAATAGGAATGGCAATAACAACAGAGCGGGAAGAGAGGAGAACCCATTGTTCCTTTTTTTTATTGCGCCCATTAAAGCATACCAACTAACCCAATCGTACACACTTCTCGATTTCTATAGCACCTGTCTTCAGAGTGGTAGCGCCTTGCCGCAAAACAAAGAAAGGTGAAAAAGTACAATTTATCGTATTTGTTGAAATTATGCTGACCTAAGCAAAATTTATGAACTGCTTGCAACCGATGTACTTTTTGAAAGACGTATAAACAGCCGAAAGTAAAAAAAAAGGAAAGCCACTAGTAATATCATTTTTTATATACGCACCACTGCTAGTACTTTTATTAACATTTCGTGGCAGGAATTAGTGTTTATTTCTTCTCATGGTATTGTGCAAAAAAGCCAATTACCAAGAGTCTAGCTGTCAGCACATCCTGCGCTGGTGCATCACATAACATTCCACGCTTATGTTCTCACTGCTTGCGCAAGCAAGCCGTAAGGAGCGCACAAAATTTACCTTGCGAGTTCCGGAGACGTTAGTACTCGTTGTTCTTAGACCTCCACCATTGGAGTGAATTTCTGATGTCTTTGCGTATCTTATCTGAATGAATACAGCTGTCCAGATCATGCCCTCGTTTCTCTCGTTCCATGTTTCAGCAGTGTAAGCGCTTTTACCATGTTCTTTACCTCCCCTATTTAATTGTCTATTCTTTCTCATAACGATATTGTTCCTTTGAATGTGACCCTTGGACTAGGCGGTATAGGATTGGAAGGATGGAGCATAACATTGAGAAGCAAAAGTTGCATCGTGAACGCTAGTGCTGTGCGGTTCTTCTTTCGTCCGTTTTGTTCCCGCACTTCCAGTTCCTTGTACGAATATGAACATCGACTCGTCCACATTTCGATCCTTTTGCAATTTAGTACGTTTAAGAACTCCAGGTAGTCGAAATTTCCAGAGCCATTCACTACGGCGTCTCTTACAATCATATAGTGGTTTTGAGACGTTGCTTTCCACATATCAATCAAATAATCAATCCTTTTGCAATGTATTTCTGTTACATAGCACTGTAGGTCGGCAAACCTTGTGAAGCTCACTCAGACCGACTCATGAAATATTGGCACGATGAATAGTCGGCGGCACAACAGAGGAGAACGAAACGAGCAGCACGAGCAGCGGTAGCTAGTTTTCTGAGAAAGAGGACGTTGGGGCGTCTGCTCTTGTGTCCTTGCGTTTGAATACAGCGTTGCTTATTCTCGTCGCAACGAAGTCTTGTGTCTTGCTGTTTCTACGTTGCGACAATAGATATCGAGCGTTGAACCTATACTCGGACTTTGACGCACGAAAATTTTCCGTAGCCAGACTCACTCGTACAAACACCTTTTGTTGTGTAACTTCGACACAACTTCTTCACAGCTTCGTCTATGGTCTTAATCACAATATAAGCACAAATAACGCAAAGCAGGACATGACTGACGCACGCGACCACACATGTTGAATGGACTAGTTTAACTGACATTGCAGAAGCCGAAGCAGGCGCATGGAGGCGTATACAAGATCAACGCCAAACACCTCGCGAGGAATTACGTTGGACGGTTATCGCTGCCAGTAAATTAGGTAAAGTTTTGGAAGCCCTTATGATTGCTGACGCAGTGACAAGACCACCCGTCTTTATCGTTCTGCGCGTTACTTTATCACAATCGGAGATGGCGTGCGCAGGCTCGAGATTAAATTTCAATTCACGGTGGTTCATCTATGTCGGTACGTATGCATTGACAAATGTCGCCAATCTGCTGCTTGGCGAAAAAAAGATGGTTCTATAAAAATGTGAAATGTAGCCGTATTTCAAGTTTCACTTGTGTTCTCCATTACGGTGACTTCTTATATCCGTATTGCTGACGGCTAAGGAGATATATTTGTTAAGGACACAAATTACAAAGAAAACGATGCTTGTAAGAGTCTTTAAAAGTCCGTCTCACAGGAGGGTTTTCGTCTTGATTAAATTTGTCCTGAAGTTGGCTTCTTTAATCCGGCAAGCAGAGACAGTTTAGACGACATATCCCTTAATTATACGAATTATACTTTTTGTGCTACTTGGGTCCAAGTAGGTTATAATAAAACTTGCCTGCGTCCCAAGGAGGTTATACTATATAACACGGGATCCTTGCCTGGGTCCCGCTCATTGTATACACGGTGGAAGGCGTTGCGCGTTGAGAAGCAGCACTGCCTTCGCACGAGAGTTGTGGCACATGTCGTATCATGGCGCATACAGGAACTGCTGTCGCGCTCAGCTTCACTGTGCGCATCATGTGTTGTGTGTATGCGACTTAATAGACACTGGAGATTTATTATATTGATAATAAATGTCTCACGGCATTTTTCGTGTTACCATCACGTCGATCATTACGCACTCTCACTGGTAAGCTGTCTGTTGCGCTAAAGAAAAGTTTGATTGACATGTTCAACGTCCCAAAACCACCATAAGATTATGAGAGACGCCGTAGCGGAGGGCTCCGAAAATTTCTACCACCTCGGGTTCTTTAACGTGCACCCAAATCTGAGCACACGGACCTACAGCATTTTTGATTCCATCTAAAATGCAGCCGCTGCAGTCGGGATTCGATCCTGCGACAAGCGGGTCAGCAGCCGAGTACCTTAGCCGCTAGACCACCGCGACGAACGCTAAAGAAAAGTTTCCATAAAAACTGGTTTTTCGGCCTCTTTAAGGATTATTCTGCAGTTCTCCTATTGCTTATAGCTGATGTTGTACTTTCGCTGATTGTAGAACGTATGCTGATCAGCGTGCACTCTATGAACATTGCACAAATTTGATAACCAAAAAAAACTTTCTCACGGGGTCATTTAGCCTGCCTCACGCTACAGAGGCGTGCTCTTCACATATTTCACATATTTGTACAGTATCCGTCAGCTCGACAAGCTTTAGATGTACCTTGAAACCATGCAATGAGAAACTATCAATGCACGTGCTCGTCCAATGGACAAAATATTCGGTCTGGGCGTCTCTGAAACGTTAGTCTTCAGGATTTCACATGCCACGCCGACAATGTTGCCGGTTCTAAAGGACAAAAAAAAACATACAGGTGAAACCTGTCGACGCTCTTGAGCGCTTCTAACGCGGAAAGCAGAATTAACAAGCCGGTTTTCTTCTGTAATACAGTTGAAAGCGATTAGCAAGAACTAGGTAGCCCTTAAATACTTTTTATTTATTCGGCGAGAAAAAAAAAACTCTAAACATTGAATTAAGATACAGATTAAACTTTCTTTCCGGAACGTTGGCCCGAACACTCGAAGTATCGAATTTTAATTCCCCCCCCCCTTTTTTTTTGAATAAATGTAGGAAGGAAAGAAGCAGCAAAAAGAAGGCAGGGAGGTTAACCAGAAAGACATACGGTTGGCTATACCCTTCACTGGGGGATTAGGAAAGGGGACAAGAAAAATGAGAAATAGGGAAGAAAAGGAAAAGAAAAATGGAGAGACTGACAGTAATTTTTGTGCAGCGTGTAGAACTCCGCCGCATATCAGAGGCGTTCACACAAACCGGTATCTTTCAATAAAGACAAGAGGGTTTTAACTGCCCCGTGGGCTGTCGAGGGATGTCAACGCTGCTGTAATAGCACCTGCATAAAAAGAGACCGATCATGCAGTCGCCGCATTGCGTTGGCAAGTACTTGTCTATCTGAGACAAATCGAGGACAGACTTACCGTAGTCATAAGTGATCGGTTAACAGTAAATCCATGTAAATAGCTGAAAAGATAGTACACGCACTAACGAACCAATGCGGTAGAATTTGCGGTCATTGAATATTCATTAATTCCACTTTCTGTTCTCTCCTTGAATAATAATAATAATAATAATAATAATAATAATAATAATAATAATAATAATAATAATAATAATAATAATAATAATAATAATAATAATAATAATAATAATAATAACTGGCAGCTCCCATGTACAGTGGGAATCGATTATATGCGAAGCACGAATGAGGAAGGTTGATATGTCACTATAAAATCAGCACAACCTTACGAGCCCAACGTAAATTATGCCGTACATGATTTCCATGTCATGATTATCATGTTTGGATGTGTCATTTACCTTCGTCGTCTATTCCCGTCACGTGATAACAAATATGACATATGTTGAGCTAGCGAAACGACCGCGAGCACGCTATGAGTTTAGCATGTATTCATAGGATTTCACATGCCATCGATTCTAGGGACAATTCTCTCTCTCTCTCTCTTTTTCTAATTTTTTTTTTGTCCTTGACGAGTACTTGTCAATCATGTCCTTTTCTGCTGAAGAATTTATTTCGTTTCTATCTGACAATCAACGCTCTCTAGTTCATTTCAATGCACGTAGCTTGCGAAGGAATCACGACAACATTAATAGTTTCATTCACTCTACCAGACACTCTTTTTCATTTATATGTATATCAGAAACCTGGCTTTCCGATGTGGATGCTAATCTATATGGTTTTACGTCGTACAAATCTGAATACTGTCATCGTGCATCTGACAACTATGGTGGCTCAGCCATTTTCATTTCTTCTGGCATTAATTATATTCGCAGATTGGACCTTCATATTACCATCCCCTATTGCGAATCAGTTTGGATAGAAATTGAACAGCCACAGGTTACTCATAATCAAAAAAATTTAATACTCGCTTGCATCTATCGCTCACCTTCCTCCTCATTTATCCAGTTCTTATCGGCTCTTGAGACTGTCCTGAACACTCTATCAATGGAGAACAAAAATGTATTGTTGGTAGGCGATATCAACATTAACCTATTAGATTCTCATTCAAGAACTACAAGTGCCTATAATGATTGCCTTCTAGGGTACGGGTTAACGTGCCTCATCGATTCGTACACTAGATCCAACCCACGTGGCTCTAACACTCTTTTGGATCATGCTTTTTGTAACTTTAATCCTAGAGTGTCCGGGGTGGTTGATGTCGATATTACCGATCATTATCCCATCTTCATCACATTTGATAGCCCTATAACTCAAATCAACACAATTTTTACTGCACTGCGATTTGACAAAGACAATTTCATCAGTGCAATTTCAAACTGTGACTGGTCCAAAGTTAGCTCGCAAGCTGATCCACAATCAGCGGTTGATACATTTTCTTATTTATTCTCAGAAGCTGTTTCTTCTAGTACTCACACTATTGCTTATAACAAGAAATACCAAGAGCCTCAAAGCCCTTGGATGACATCTGCCTTATTAACCAGTCTCAGAAAGAAGGATAACCTCTATAGGAAAGTTAAGAGACAACCCTTTAATATCGCCTTGGCACTTCGCTATAAAAGTTACTGTAATACTCTTAACTCTTTGCTAAAACTTGCCAAGAAACGCTATTATAATGAGGAATTTATAAAGAACAAAAATAATCATAAAAAACAGTGGAAACTGCTCAATGAATTCTTGAATTCGCCTACAATTAACTCGCCCATAACGAAAATCACTCACCATAACGCTACTTATTGTCACTCTGACGACATTGCTAATGCGTTTTCTGAGTATTTTTGTTCGTCATCCAATTCCTCAAAAAATGTTCCTTCACCTAGTTTGCCGCGCTTACCTCACTCATTTTTTCTCTTTCCCTCTTCCTCTGACGAAATAGTATCAGCTATTCGTAATCTTAAAAATACTTCTCCCGGTCTGGATAACATTTGTGCACACCATTTAAAGATGGTGGCTCATATAATTTCTCAGCCCTTAACCCATATAATCAATCTCATTTTTTCTAAAGGTTCTTTTCCTGACTCATTAAAGCGTGCAAAAATTATACCAATTTTCAAGAAAGGCGATAAAGATGATATTAAAAATTATAGGCCTATCTCTATTCTTCCATCATTAAGTAAACTAATTGAACAACTGTTTGTAAAGCGTCTTAGTTCTTACCTTTCGAAATTTAATGTTATAAAACCTTCCCAGTTTGGTTTTCGTCATGGAAGCTCCACTAACCTTGCTCTGCTTTCTTTGACAGACTTCATCAAACATTCCATTGATACTGGTAACTTCTCGGGTTCAGTCTTTTTGGATTTAACTAAAGCCTTTGACACGCTCAATCACTCCATTCTTTTCAATAAGTTAGATTCTTATGGTATTACTGGACCAGCTTTAAATTTTCTGAAAAGTTACCTGTTTAACCGAAAAAATGTGGTCTTTACAGGTGGCTCTTACTCTAACATTAAGATTACCAATCAAGGTGTTCCGCAGGGGTCCATTCTTGGCCCCCTCCTATTCATTATTTATATTAATGATCTCCCTGACGTCATTTGCTCTGCACATTGTGTTTTGTACGCTGACGACACCACAGTATCATGTAAGGCCAAAACAGTTCCATCTTTAATATCAAAACTAAACTCTGTACTCAGCGATGTAGTTTTATGGTGCAACAACAATGATCTAACGATAAACCCCTCTAAAACTCAGTTCATGGTTTTCAGGTCTGCTCATAAACATTTGTTAACTTCTGCTGCTATAACTATGGGTCCTAATACTATCCATGCTTGTGATACTGTTTCTTTTCTCGGTGTACGTTTAGACATAACCCTTAATTTTGGTCTACACTTATTAGACATAAAGAAAAAGACTGCTTTTGGTATTCGTGCATTGATTAAAGCTAGGCCATATTTTTCCACTAATGCATTACTATCGCTCTACTTCTCATTTATTCATAGTCATTTTAACTATGGCATAATTACCTGGGCCAACACCTATCACTCGTACATCTCATCTGTACAACATATACAGAACCAAGCAATCCGCATTATCACTTTCAGCCCTCGTCGTTCGAACGCTATTTCTTTGCTTAGACAATACAATATTCTGTGTATTAGTAGGTTATTTGAATTTCATTGTACTTGTTTGTTCTTTAATATAATTCACCGTCGGCTACCCTTCGACCTCATCAACTGTGACTTATTGATAAACACTAACCGCACTCGCTTCGCATTGGAGCGAAATTTATTACTACCCCGAGTTTGCACTAATTACGGCATAAAGTCTTTGTCATTCACAGCTATTTCATTATGGAACTCTATTCCACCAAATATAAAGTCTCTATCCAACTTGTATACATTCAAAAAAACTTTGAAATTATATCTTCTATCACTATAAATTATTCTATGTTGTCCTTTTTGCATTTTGACTTAGCGATTGTATTTGTTGAAGTTGTGATTATTACTATGTTTTATCGCTTCGTTATTTTTCTATAGTTGCTTTATAGCATTGTTTTGTTAATATTACATTGTCTTGCCATTTGCCTTTGCACTTGTTTACATGCTTTCTTCATCGTGGGTCCCCCTACAGTCTTCGGACTATGGGACCCTAGTCTGTAAAACGTCTTCTTCATTTTATGTATCGCCAGTCTGTTAATAATAATAAACTTCAAACTTCAAACTTCATGTTTTACATGACACGCATATCAAGATTATCATGTTTGGACCAGACATATACCTTTGTCATCTATTGACGTCACGTAACACCAAGTTTGTTATATAGGAAGCTAGTGAAACGACCGCGAGCGCACTAAGTGCAGCATGCAGTCATGTTTTAAATGACATGCATGTCATGATTATCATGTTTGGACGTGCCGTTTACCATCGTCGTCCGTTTACGTCACGTAATGACAAATTTGGTATAAGTGAAGCTAGCGAAATGGCCGCGAGCGCATCAGGAGCGTTGCATGTAGTCATGTTCATACATGACACACATCTCATGATTTTGATGTTTGCTTCAGTCCTATACATTCACCATCCATTCACGTCCCGTAATACCAAATTTGGTATATCTCAAGCTGGCGAAACTAATCACGGCTTACACGACATGCATGTCATGATTTCTATGTTACGGTCTGTCCCTTATGTTCGCCATGCAATCATGTCATACCACGTCAATTTTGCAATATGTCATGTGAACGAAACCACCGCAAGCGCAGCAAAACCATGAAATGTAAATCATGACATTCATAACATACACGTGATGATTTTCATGTTGTGACTAGTTACGTATGCCAGTCATACAGCCATGTTATGTCATACCAAATTTGGTATCGATACCATTGTTGAAACGGCCAGGAGAGCTAAAAGTCGTAGGCGGACGGACAGACAGACAGACAGACAGACAGACAGACAGACAGACAGACAGACAGACAGACAGACAGACAGATAGATAGATACGCTTAATGTCGCCGAAGTTCGCTAAGAAATGCATCGCGTTTACTACTACTACTACTACTACTACTACTACTACTACTACTACTACTACTACTACTAATGATGATGATGATGATGATAGCTGGGGTTTAACGTCTCAATATGTCGATACTATTATGAGGTATACGCCATAGGCGAGGGCTACGGAAATTTTGACTACCTGTAGTCTTTTAACGCACACCTGAAACCAGGTACATGGGCTTCAAGCACATTGGCCTCCGTCGAAAATGCGGCCGCCAGAATTCTACCCCCCCCCCCCCCCCAACCATCGGGCCAAAAGTCGAGCCCCATCAACACTAGAGGTAGGTCTTTTTGCAGCAAAAGAAAGAGACGTCGCTTTTTGTTAACCGTGATTTACTGTCGCTGCTTGATGTGCCTTCCTAATTATTTTAGCGACTTACAAATAGTATCTACCTGGCATGAAATCTAGCGAATTAATTTGCTTCACGGAAACACCTTCAAGTTCTAAATATAGAAGTGCGCAATTCAAGTTATGCTGCTAGACAGCCCTACAACCTTGGAATATACGACAACATGGAGGCTTACAAAGGTACAGACAGTCAAACAAAAGACAGCACTTCTATGGAGGGCTCCTTTGTTCGACTGACAGAAAGTGGAGCAAAGCTATTCCTTTTCAGGTAAAAGCTAGAGGTTGAATTTTTTAAAAGTTACAACAATATGATGAGGCGTGTATTTGTGTCATCATTGTTAAATGGCGTGCACCTCCGACTCGATGTGACGCTGGCTTTGACAGCCCTAAATTCAAGCGAGCACTTGCAACTCGAAAGTGCTGCACTGAATTTCTAAGCTCTTCATGCCGCTTTAGACGTCCGTTAACAAGGCAGGAAAGCATACGGCATGGATTTTAAAGCTAGCTTTTTTTTAATTATATAGTGAAAACGTTACCCGAAATGTTATTGTTGTCACAACTTTTTTGTCAGTAGAATATTCGATCCTATGTACGACAAAAGTGCATACGACGTGTTGAGGGTGCATATCTATGCAACAAACGATAAAAACGCGGCTCTACAAAACTACCACAACTGTTATAGAGGCTGGTGAAACTATATAACGTGTATGCTTGCGCTTTTAAGGAAACAACACAACTTTTGCATGATTTACATGAATTGGCTTGAATTCGTTGGGAAATTTTGGACCAATAATTTTTTCCCGCATTTTATGCTTTGGAGAAAATGAGAAAAGTAACGTAATTTTGTTTCCCAAAATGTTTTTTTTTTATGTAGCCTGTACATCTGTACGCTAAACCCGCCACGGTAATCTAGCGACTAAGGCACTCGTCTGATCACTCGCTGCATATCGCGGAATCCCATCCTGGCCGTGTCGGCCGCATTTTAGTTGGAGGTGAAAATGCTGTAGGACCATGTGCTGAGATTTGGGTGCGCATTAAAGAACTTCAGGTGGTCGAAATTTCCGGAGCCCTCCACTACGGTGTCTCTAGTAATCATACCGTGGTTTTGGGACGTTAAACCCCCAGAATTATTACTATATTACATCTGTACCCTAAGTATTATTTCTTGTCTATATTTATCTGTGTTTCAAGAAATGGCTGAAAAGGAAAAATGAAAGTTTGCGATATGAAAGTTTAATTAACAGGAAGTGTGTGCTTAATCTTTGAGCACCGGCCCCCTGTTAGAAATTTTTCCTGCTGTCTACGTTTGAAAACTGACAGTTATAGTGTTGGGTCACCCTTTGCTTTGTACATAATCATTTCTTATGCTGCATACGGTAACTGCTTTCTTTCAGAAGCAGAGAGTTTTCTCTCTCTCTTTTTTTTCCCTTTCTCATAATTTGTACTTGTATTACAGCAACTGCAGCCGAAATATTTTCTTGTCATTGCAAAGATCATTTGGTAACTGTCATCGAGATGCCAATCTTTAAATAGATTGCTGAGAGGGTTGTCGTTGGTGGCTACTTTGCTCTATGTTAGCTATACTTTCTGACCCCGTCTGGTGACGCGAATCTCAAGCTTCAGCTCCATGGCTACTTTTGGGCTTCTCTTGAACTCTTGTTCTGCCGCATTAAGTAGACATTTTTCTTACCGTTTGCAGGTTAAACGCGCTGTTTTCAAGCTTTTTTTGTCAGTATGTATCTGTACATGCATTTAAAAGTGAACGCATTCGACAGAGATTACAGCGAAAAGATGGGCCATCACATCAATTTCGACGACGCCCGTGTCAACGACACCCAAGGTGGTCACACAAAAAGACTGTTCTTAGAGTCCTGGCATACCCGCTCAACTGGAACTATTACCGGCTCAACTGGAACCTTACCGAGTGTATACGTGCATGCATGGTCTGCAGTGGAGCTAGTGGAGAAGACACCGCAGCAACAAGAACGACGGGAAGTAAAACGATGGAGAAAAGGGCAGCGCCCCCTCCCCCCCCCCCCCCCCCAAAGAAAGTTGTTGATTTCTGAGCTGTCCGATGTCCAAATAGTCACCCATGAACAAGGGACCGAATTGGTCCCGAAACGTGGGGCCAGTTGTTTTAAATTTTAATGTTAGAGACTTTGGACCATGAGTGACAGGAGATTTTATTTTATTCGTATGTACGCGCATGTGTCCTCCTCCACCGGCAGGCTGGTTCACATTGAGGCACCCAAACGCCACCCGTGGCGCCCCTGCAAATATTGAGTAGCGAAATTGCACCAGTCGCCAAACGCGTACGTTGACCGTCATCTATGCTGACGCTACTCGCAATTTTATCCCAATTTTATGCGCAAATTTTTGTGTCAACTTGACGATACGGAAATCGCAATAAAAATGAAGCTTGGTTGTTTATTTTCAAACATATTTCGCAGTTTAAAGTTTGACTGTTAGTGATATTCGGACTGTTGATATTAGGAGAAACGCTGCAACGTTTAATGTGTCTCAGACATTCGTGCTAGAATGTCGCAATATATGACTCTACCAGTGGGCAAGCACTATAGATCTACTTTACATTAGCTACCTGAAGGTGTGCTGCATGTATTGTAATTTATTGATTTGTTGCCTACCTATGAATGGGATGTCTAAGGGTTATAAATGAAGCTCAACTCTAATATAGTACCGCTTCTGTTTTATTTGGCTACAAATCTGGCGATGAAATGAAATGGCATGGCTTCTTTACTTGTATACTTTTATATTGAGTTCCGACTCGTTTTCTAATCCACTGATTGATTGACATGAGTGGAGTGTCCCAAACCCAATGACATATGATTATGACCGATGCAGTATTAGAGGGCTCCGGAAATTTCGGCCACCTAGGGTTCTTTAACATACACCCAAATCGGAGCACACGGGCCGACAGCCTTTTCGCCTCCATCGAAAGTGCAGCCGCACCTGGGATTCGATCCCGCAACCTGCGCGGGTCAGCAGCCGAGTATCTTAGCCACTAGACCGCGGCGGCGGAACCCTTTTCTAATCCACCTAATGGAAACCATGCCACCTCAACGGAGGCGATCACGATGAAAAGTATAATAACCACATGTAAATACCTTCGGTAGAATTATCAATGTTAAGCCGTGTTTCAGTGATAATGGTATATAGCATATCGATCAGCCTCAAGAAACAAGGACTTAATTATATTGATTCATAAGAAAGTTACGAGCGTTAATTAGCCTAAAGGGTGGCTATTGTCTCTGACTGAAGCACTCACTAACCGGGCATCGCTGCACTTCCTCAGAGCGCTGACAAATTGAAGATGCTCCCATCTTGCCAAACGTCGGCAATGAACAACTTGTAAAGTTCTTAACCGTCGACAGTGATGCGGTATTAAGGGGAGACTGAGAAGTTGTTAGTGCTAACAACAGAAGATAAAAACACTGGACACGTCATTGAGAAAAACAGCGACAGTGAAACGCGAAAAAAAAAAAAGCCTTCCGTGGAGTGTATAGCTTGCTTTTGCGAGTCACGCCCAGTGGACACTGCTGGCATGGCCAAAGGTGTATTCGCTGAGGGCACGCCTATCTGAGGCAACACTTGTAGGGCGCCACCCTCCATCATATATCTACATTTCGAAGTTCAGAACGCAGGTCATTAAGCGTAGACGAGTTACAGGTGTTGAAAAGTGTAGGTTGGCATCACCATGCCTTGGTAACATGTTTACAGGATGTACAGAACTCACTCACGGTAGCTGAAGCCTCTCTGACTGGTTGTCCCGGGGCGACGCAAGTTCAGTGTGTCGGGGAGCGGATACTTTAACGTCACTGAAAATGCTTTTGCAAAGAAGCTGGTTATTTCTTGATCTTAACTGAGTTGCGCGAAGTAAATTGAAGTACAAAAGGAAGACGCCTGGACACAGCGCACACTAACAACTGAAACTTTATTGGAGAAAACAGACATATACATTTTGCGTTTATGAGAACACGTATGGTAAAAGAAAATGATTAGATGAGCAGACATATTGTATTAATGATGCACTCCCAGAAAAGCTACCTCAGTGACAGGTGAGGTAAAATATTGACAGGCGAAATTGCATATTCTCTGACGTCATGTTACGAGCTTATTTTCTGCCTTATTTAACCTCAGATTTGTCTCCGAGGAAGTTGGCTGGTCAAGTCGAGTGGTTTAGCTGCGCAATACTAACGCACCTAAGCTTACTGTAGGTGACCGTCGGGCCACGATGGCTGATCAGTTGCCTCTTTTCCCTGAAGTTACGACGCAAGACGAACATTTCTGCCAATATTTCCAGACATCAAACTCTGTTCGGCCCGATGTTTTAGTGTATACCCTTGGAGGAAACATGCAGCGCAGCTTTGACAATTAATGTCTGAACATTTTCACTTAATTTCTTGCGCAAGTTTGTTTGCAGACGCATTCGTTAGTATCATATTTTTATACATTATATTTGTTATAGTTCCTGTCATATGTGGCTACTAATTACTTGCTGCTGAAAAATAAATGACAAAAAACTGTTATCTCCAATTCTGCACTGTATATTGCCAGGCGCGTTTTTATTTCGCTTTAGCTGTATTCGGTTTAAGCCTATAGCAGGGACTGTCCACAATGCTCAGCGCAAACCGCACCTCGAGTGGCCGGTAAACATCACAATTTCAGTACACCGTTTTGTTAAGATTGCATGCAAGACGCAAACACTTGAGTTTATTTCAGAGCTTGCGCAATGACCCGCAGGGCGCGGGTTTGAATCCCGGCTGCGGCGGCTGCATTTCCGATGGAGGCGGAAATGTTGTAGGCCCGTGTGCTCAGATTTGGGTGCACGTTAAAGAACCCCAGGTGGTCTAAATTTCCGGAGCCATCCACTACGGCGTCTCTCATAATCATATAGTGGTTTTGGGACGTTAAACCCCACATATCAATCAATCAATCAATCAGCTTGCGCAATGACCAGTAATAAGGCCTGAAGATTAGATGCGTATGTATGCGTAGGACGGAACGTGACCAGTTTATCGATGACCGACGCTCTTTGCGCCGATATTGGGGTACAGCGTGCATTGCTTGCTGCAATGGTTCCCGTTTCGAGGCCACTAGTTCGGCCAAGTAAAGAGCTTCATCTGGCATATGTCGACTGCTGTCTTCGTCAACGTCACGACCCCGTGACAATACCGCATATTTCGGGTTGTGTGTGTTTGTGAGCTATGTTGCATGCTGGCAGTATCCACCGGGAGGAATTATAATTTTGTGATGTATTAGATCAGGCGGACAGAACTAATTAGGCTGCCGAGCTGGTGATTACGATAAAGTGCCATTTACTTGGACCTGGACTAAAAGCAGCAATACAAAAAAATTAATACATACCGCGTAAGTGAAGAAAACGTAAGCAAAAATAATTGCAACGGCACGCGCAGCGGGAGAAAGTCATTTGCAGCACACCTGCCGAAGTCAGTTACACATGTGATTATCCATGGCAGCCTCCGCACCACTCCGTAAGCAATGATCCTGCACTGACACGTGGGCGAAATCCTTAATCCTCCACGTGGCTTAGAACTATCCGGGTTATAGGATTTTCTTGTTGCTGTGGTTGCCAGTTGCATTCTTTTTTTTTTGAGTAGCGATTTAGTTGATTCTTGATAATCGCGTGTTATCGGGCACACCAAATACAGCGAGGAATCCGCTTCGCGGAAGGAAACATGAACGCCACTGAACATGTTGCTTAGCCGGGGCCAATAAAGATCGCAGGCGGGATCATTACAACCTTGTGTACTAACAGCAACTAACAATATTCAGTCCCTAGGAACAATATCTGTTTTCTTCGTTCAGCGAACTGGGAGCGCAGAGAAAAACACAAAGGACGAAGCGAGGAACCACACAACACGAGCGCTTTTCAAGACCCTGCCATTGTGGCATCGTGGATTGCTGTCTCAACATGTCGGGCAAGAGTAGCATCGTGGCACCTTCGTCAAGGAACTTGTCCGGCAGAGGTACAAATGCTTTTTGGAATGATGAGTCCGTCGTTTGGGCATACCAAAAGGATGTGCCGAATCCTTCGTTCGGAATGGTACAGACAAGTCCGGTGTTATAAGGACTGGCTGAGGGTCATGTGTGACCAACACGTTCATAGACGTAACAACCGCGATTCGTATCGCGACTGGTGCAAAACTTCGAAATCCGTCACGGAAACTTTGTGGAATTGGATCAGACCACAACTACCTGCCAGGAAAAAACAAGCTTCAAGTGAGGGACGTTTCTTGAACCTAAGTGATGTGTCTGTGCCGGAAAAAATTCAGCAGGTTCTGCAAAAAGGCCCGAAGTTCTCCGTAGAACCTACCCTTCGACCTGAAGAAAAGATTGCCACAGCGAGGACTGTATCCAAGCTGGCCAAGGAGGAAGAGCGTTATAGGTGTGTAACAGAATGTGTTCAAGCAGTTTCGAGCAATGTTAGCGATGTGAGTAGAAAACTGCGCGTTCAACCAGTTGTTAAGTTTTGTTTGAACAATCAGCTAAGGGTACTCATTTCTGACAAAGAAGGGTTCTTCGTTATCATTAATGAACTAGATTTTCTCAAGAAGGCTGAGGAAGCCTTAGAAAGAAATTTTAAACCACTCTCTGTAAAAAGCAAGGAAGTAAAGACTAGAGCGGTATCGCTGCTGAAAAGGCTTAACCTGGAAAAACTCGGCTCTTCAGTAGAAAAGGCGAAAGGTGTAGAGCTAGAACTTTTTTACTCCATTAAAACACACAAACCGGAAATGCCGCTGCGCGCGATTGTTTCAGAAAGGGATACGTGGCAGTTGGTTGTATCTCAGTATCTGCAAAAACATCTATCTGCGTTGCGCGTAAATGACCCTTTTCACGCAAAAAACTCTGGTGTCGTGGTTGATTACCTCAACAAATGTGAATGCTCCGGTGTTACAGCTTTTAGTCTTGATGTAGTCGACTTATATTATTCTTTGCCGCATGATCAACTGTTAAACAGCGTAGAGCAGTGCATTGTGGAAGACAATGATGAGATATCGTTCAGGAATAGCACGGGAATTTCGACTCAGTCTTTTCTAGAAATTTTGACGTTCTATTTGAAGTCCACCTTCGTCGTATGGCTTGGGAACCTGTACATGCAAAAATCAGGTGTGTGTATAGGTTCAAGTGTGGCCCCTGTGTTAAGCCAAATTTTTCTTGGGAAGGTGGATGCAGCCTTAAGCACTAAACTTCAACCTGGCACAAAAGTATTCCGTTATGTTGACGATTATCTGATTATCATCAAAAAGTGTTCAGCAGTGGACGTTGAAAGTATGAAGGCATGCTTCGAGAAGGAAGGCATGGGCCTCCGGTTCACCTCCGAGCTTCCAAAAGATAACAAATTGCAGTTCCTAGACCTTTCCCTGTTTTTTGGTGATAAGCACCTTTGCTGGCGATATAATCCTCGGTCTGCAAAACCCGTTCTAGACTACTCTTCCGGACATTCCAAGCTTGTTAAACGCGGAATCGTAATGTCATGCTTACGTTCAGCCCTCGGAAAATGTTGCCTGCATACCTTGCAAAGTGGTTTCGTAGCACAGTTGGAACGGCTGATAGGTGCGGGATACCCTTCCTACGTAATAGCCTCAGTCTGTGAAAAGCTCTTGCGTACGGTCAAAAATAATGAAAAACGCACATGTACTTCTTCAGAGAATAAGAAGCGCGCGGCAGTAATCCCCTACATTCATAAAATGGCCCATGGGTTAAAAAACGTGGGAAACCGGTTCGGTGTGCGCGTGGTTTTCTCGGCACCCAATAAATTGGCCAGTATATGTTCAATGGTGCACAGGAGGGCACATAATGCATCTAAAGGTAGAGGATGCCTCCAGAAGCACGTAACTAAGTTTGTTAAATGCATCACCGGAGTAGTTTATAAGATACCCCTTTCTTGTGGACGTATGTACATTGGCCAGACCGGCCGATGTGTGAACGTGCGTCTCAGGGAACACAGAAGCTCGTTGAAAAATACACCTTACTCCCATTTAGCGTCACATTGCGTTTCGTGCAAGTGCCAACCTCTGTTTGAGAATACAATTGTTCTGTTCCGGCATCCTCATCAAACTACGCGCGAAATTTCTGAAGCCTATCACATTTCCAGGAATACGGACCAATGTATAAGTCATCCTTCCTTCTCACTACTTGACTGTGAATTCAGCTACCTAGATAACCCTTAGACATGTGCCTTGATTACACGCTTCGCATGCTGCCCTCGATTTCGTCATAATCTTTTTGACATGCGCATTTTGTGTTTATATATGTCCTTCCGATGTGGAAAATAAATCAGTTGATAGTTGAGCGCTCGTGTTGTGTGGTTCCTCGCTTCGTCCTTTGTGTTTTTCTCTGCGCTCCCAGTTCGCTGAACGAAGAAAATGAATTACCAACTGGCCCACATTTTGATCCTTTTACAATATCTGTTGTCTGTTTGGGCGGAGTTAAAAGAGAGTTAGTTTTAGTAGGCCGTCTGTAGTATATAGGCCCACGTTGCACATGGGTGTATAACTACAACCACATTAGTGCAGCGAAGTTGTATTTGTGAACGCGGAGTTTCTAAAATGTTATAATGAATTCATAGGTTTCGTTTATCCCAACTTCCACATTTCCTTTCAGGGATAATGAGACAAATATATCCCTTTTTTTTTTCTTCAGTAGAAGCTTACTCCGCCGCTGCGCGCCTACCAGCACTATGATTTTCTGCTGCCTTGGGTTAGAAACCTTTAGGAGACCACACACAAAAAAATATTTCACACGTTTGCGATTTGTGATTATTGTCATACGTTGAGTCTAAATTTGTTTTTTATAAATTTTTAAAAATTGTTGTTCCGAGGCATGTAGGATCACTAAATTTTTATATTTATGGTTTGTTTGTTTTTTTGCTTTTTGCTGCATTTCTTCAGAAGCATGTTTAGCATGAAAGTGTGCATTTTGTTTCATAGTTGGAGCACTATATCGGCCAATAACCGCGTCAAAGCGCGCTTGAACGAAAAACTGAAGCTATTCATTGCTAAGCGTAACTACGTAACAGGGGCGCATAATTATTTTCTCGAGTTTTTAAAGCATCATTACGTCACAAGTCAACGCCTTATGACAAAGATGACCTTGGAATTCTTTCTCTTCCCTTTTTTTATCACTACGAAGCCAGTGGCAATGAGACCAAAAGCTGTTGATAAGACGCTGTTGCTCAAGTCGGGAGCAGAAACGATCAGAATGACGATATCAATGATCTAGACCGCCAGGAAACAAAAGAGTACACATATATACAAGATCTAAGAGAAAAGCGAATATCGTAGACCTGTATGAAATTTATTAGAGCATTTACATGATTCAGTCTAAAACCCCCTATATTTTGGAAAGTAGTGACACTCCTTGACCTACGCCGTCTCACTCTCGTCGCGCCGTCAACCTAACTCCTCCCCCCCCCCCTCTTTCTCGGAGCCAGTGCATCCGCAGCGCTGAGCGGCTGGGACGCGCGCTACCAGCTAGTCAGGTGACCCTGACGTCACTAGAAACGCGCGCAAAGTAACTTCGCGCGCTTTTCATTCACCGCGCACGCCACGAACCCTCCAGGCTCCCCGCTCCGAACGTGCTTCAGAATTGAAATTCCGAGCTTTGTCCTTCGTGGCGGTGCTGGCCTGCTGCGCGTTTCAGTACAGCAGCACGTCAGACAAATGAGTCGAATTATTTTATATTCCCCGAGGTGAAAAAGATGCCCTGCGTGGGAAGCAGTGAATTTAAATCATTGGAAAAAATAACTTCGTCCCTTGCGAGTACGTCGTTCTTTGCGAGGTAATTGTTAGCGATTTCCTTATATATACCTGTATATCTGGATAAAGTTGTCATCATCATCATCATCATCATGATATCACATCTGGATGAAGTTGTATGAAGAATAAAATGTTCGTTGCATAATCGGACTGTTCGTTAAGTTCCATAACGAGCACATAGAAATTCAGCTTTAGCTTTTTCTGAGTGAGTCACTGCCATGATGTGATCAACCTGTTTCGGAACTATACCAATTAGCCCATTCACACTTATTTGAAAACTTCGAAGACTATGCAAAAGTATTTACGGACGCTTCTGTTCACAGCGATGGCCCGAGCGCTTCAACAACTTCCTTCTGGCCTTCAATCGATATCGGGCAGTTGTTTAAAATACCGCACCCCTCATCGTCAGTGACGGTATTACATCGAGTCACCGTGTCAACCAGCAAACACGAACTAGGCCAACCTCAGTTTGTGTGAAGTCCATATGAGTCAACTACGTCAGGCTCATAACTTCGACGTGTTTTAATCCTTCGTATACCGAATGAATACGTCAAGGGGTACAAACGGGTTTTCGGCGCTACCTTCCGTGCACGGGGTACCAGGCTACCCTTCTTACGGAAATTGATCTGCGGTCTACACCGCAGGTCTTTCCTAGGCTTTATGTTTGCAACCGAGCCTCACGAGCACGTCTAATAAGTTCTGATGCCGCAGGGCGAATTGCCGAAAAAAGAAAACGTTATACGTCATGCTGTAGTAGGGAACTCCTGATTAATTTTGAATACTTAGGCTTAATTAACGTGGTCGAAAATCTAAATGCACGAGCACTTTTGCATTTTGCCCACGCAAACATTGCGGCCCACGAAGCTGAAGGTGGACGCAAAACCTCGACAACGTGACGCCGAAACCGCTTACTAAGCCGACCTCTACCTGTAAAAAAAAAAAAAAAATCTGTAGTCATCAGGTCTGAAGACATAGGCGTGACACGGAAGAGGTCTCCGTATGACCTTTCCATTTTGCTAAGTGCGACCATTTAGTGTTTTATGAATCCTGGGCCATGCTTCCCAGAAGAATGAAGAAAAATAGCATAGCGAATGCCGGCCTACTACCCAAATGTTTTTTACTAGTGCCCTAGTGGGTACCAAGCAAGTGTGCTTGCAGTAGTTACCCAATGAGTGTTTTGAAAAAGCTCTGAAAGGGCGCTCTTTTAGCTTTCGTTGTAACTGTGCGGCGCCTACCGCGAAGGCCTGGCGTTTTTTTTTTTTTTTTATTAAGGGCATAGTTTAGGAGAAAAAATATTGAACCTATTTTGTATAGAGGGACCAATTTCGTTCCTTGTCATTTTCGAAAGTTAACGACGATATAAAAACACAAATGGTAGCTTCATGAAGACGATTTTTTTTCTAGTAAATGTACGCGTAACGAAGAATGAAGCAGCGATTTTGTGTAGTAGGCCAACATTCACCATGCTATATCCTTCGTCGTTCTTCGGAGAAGCGTGTTATCCGCTACACACTTGCAAGGAATTTGTGCAATTTTCATGCGCTGGCTGACGACGACGACGGGAAAAACGGACGAGTTTGAGCATAGCCGAGCGAATTCCATTCGCGTGGATTACCGGCTCGTTCCCCCTTCCCCCAAGCCTATGTTCCCGCGACAGCGAGCAGCAACGCGCATTCCTCCTCTCCTGCGTGCACCAATTCGAATAAGTCACCGAGCGCCCACCTGTTGAACTACTCCTCCTTCTGCGCCGTCTCCTTTCCTTCCTAGCATAAAGTCTGACTCACTGAGAGGCGTGCCCCGGGACCGCCGGATGCACAACAGGAAGGGCTGCTCGGCGTGCTTAACTTAATGATATATTTTTATTTTGTATTCGACCGGCGTCTTTCACTGATTCCCCAGAGAAAGTTTGCTCCGCATCCAACCCCGTAAACTATGTGCGCCTAACTCGCTGCTTGTAAGAGCGCGTAATAGACACACTAACGGCTCGCGTGCATCAGTAATCTACATTCGAAATGCGTTGTAATAAAGTACAGGGAACACCAGTGTTTAACGCAAGCTTAGCGTTATCAAACTTCTATTTTCTCCCTCAGTGGAGGCACTGAGGAACAGAT
Organism: Rhipicephalus microplus; assembly: GCF_043290135.1. Lineage (NCBI taxonomy): Eukaryota > Metazoa > Arthropoda > Arachnida > Ixodida > Ixodidae > Rhipicephalus > Rhipicephalus microplus. The sequence goes on from NC_134710.1 coordinate 30,360,198, forward strand.
GACTGGGACCTATACTTTTAGATTAATGATATTTCCAGCTCTTCGCTTCATCGGAAGATCTTTTTGTTGTTGTTGTTGTTGTTGTTGTTGTTGTTGTTGTTGTTGTTGTTGTTGTTGTCGATTGCTCTAGTCCCATCTCGCTCTATCCCATTTCATCTAGCTGTAAGGGAAAGTGCCTATGGTCGCAGCGACTCTTTTTTTTTTTTTTTTTCAATGTTTCGTAACACATTCGCATCGCACCACTTTTCTCGCGGGAGCGATATCAAGGACTATTTTAATTTTGAAATTGAGGCACTTCGTATTGTGCCCACATACTGAGGATGAAGTGCCAATAAAAGTGGGTCCTCGCGTCACATCTAGCCGCCACGTTTCCGGCGTGTCAAGAGCCCGTGCTCTCCGGTCTTTACGCGGCAAGCGTCACGGCCCGGCCTAGTTATCCCGCCTGTCGACCTCGCAGTTCGGGGTGCTCTCCGGCGCACGCGTGAAGAGTGCCGCGTTTGTGCTGCGGTGAGTGTCGCTGGCGTCGTCCACCACTCTCCGCCGTTGCGCCCGCGCGCGCCAGATCATCAGGTTGGTCCCCAGCGGTCGGCTTCTCCGCCAGTCTTCTCCGTTCCGCCAGCCGCCGCCAGCGGTCGCCCACGCGCCCTTCCGATTAGTCTCCGCAGCAAACTCTGGTGAGCCAACGGCTTAACCTGTCGTAACTTGACCGACCGGTCACCCTATTTCCGCGTCTACAGCACTGCTCTTTCTTTTTTTTCCGTCAAGGACAAAAAGGAAAGTTCATTCGCCACGTGTCTTGTGGCTCTGTGAGCTACGCTTGTATCTGTGAAATGTTGCACGGTAAAAATAGAAATTTTGAGTTTTGCCTGATCTTTGACTTTATAGCACGAGTGTGACAGTGAATTCCTGGCGTTAGTCTCGTGGACGGCGTTCCTGTAAAAACCTCTTCAATATTACGTTTGCCCTTTCGCTCGTCCTTATGAGCAAACTAAACAAGGTAGTCTTTTGGATATTTCAGTTGCTGCACGCTAGCTGTCACTGACTCGCAGAGTAGTGACAACATTTCAGATGTGGTGATAAGACACAAAAGTGCAATTTGTCGAGCTGTCAACACGTTACCGCTTTGTTTCACGCTGTCAGCGTGGCTGTGATCGTCTTGCCGGCGATCCGTTGGCGGCAAGGAAAACCAACGTGACTGAGCATCTTACTCGGCCTGTATTGTTTGTTGAAACGTTTTCGACTGAGTAGAAAGGCGTCGACGCATGGCCACAGCAAGGAGTTGATTTATGGGTTTTCATCGCAGAAAATCTTGTTTTCATTTGCCCACACATGCATTGACGCTACTTTCGCTGTCGGCGTTATTTGTAGCTTGTTCGATTTTACTAGTCCACGCACATAAAAGGGTTGGAAATCGAAAGACCATAACGTGCATATAAAACTGCTTGTTATGCTAGCGCTGCTCAACTGCAGTTGTTAGCTCTTTGTTGTCTGCTCGTGCAGGTGCTCAGAGGACTTTGCGGGGCAAGTGCGGCTTTCCGAGCGCTTCTGTTCGAGGCTCCGTTTATTTATTCACTCTTTTTTTCATTTCCACGTGCAGCACAGCTGCCGAAGCAATGTGACATGGAAGAAGCAGAGCAAATGAAAAACGAAATCAAATAAAAATAAAAAAGCCACCAAACAGCAGCGAAAGGCTATGCGCGTTCTTTGTTACAATGAGACGGTTCTATCAGTCTGATAATGGCCTGGGAACCTCTTACAAACACTTGAGAAATAGGAATCAATTGTATCGAGATCTAAGCATATCGAATCAAAAGAAAAAAAAATATTTGCTGCTTTAAGCAAGGACGCTGCCGGTTTTTTTTTTAAAGTTTATTCATTCATACGGTTCGACTTCACAAGTGCAGTATATCACACTCATCAGACAGTGCTGTCGTACTGTTTTTTTTTTGTTGTTTTTACTTTTTAATGGTGAATAAGATAGTCGATGACGTTGCCAGTGACTCAAAATTTTGAGAAGCGATTTAACTTTGTCAGAATGTGCTGTCATAGGCCAGTATCTCAGACCAAAATATTGCGTCCTAGCACCTTCCACGAGCACATCTGTTGCTTTAAGTATTCACTTCCTTTATGCAACTCTATCTCAATGTGAGCAAGTGTCAGGAATCTCAGAAACAAAATACCGAGCGGCTATCAATTGCAAGATTGGCAAAGTGTTTCACGCTAGGTAAGATGCTGCATGTCTTGCTCAGAGGTTTGGGTAATAATGTTCCGTTTCAGGCAACAATAAGAACTTTATTTCACATTTTACTTGGAACTACATAAAATAGGCTAGTGCTACGACAAGCCACCCCTTCTTCGCTGATTTGTGTTATTTACCTCAGTTTTTTAGGCGTAAATCGCACAGCCGCAAAAGGTTTTTCATAAATACTGAAATGGCGAATAATTAATTGCAATAATTAAATTAGGGTACCAATATTCACTTCCTAATTATGTTTGAGTACAATTATTGGACCGTGAAAGAGCAAACGTTTCTCTGCAGAGAGTAATTTTCATGACGAGAATTTCCAAAAATTGAACTCCTTTAATCTATAAGCTCACGTCCATAATTGTGCATATTGTCAGTATTGAACAATTAGAAATCAAACCGTGCTGTATATGACCATTTCGAATATGCAGAAAGTACGTAAAAAAGAAGGCGGAGGCTGGAAACACTTTATATTTTTAAGTGGTAACCTTAAATGACCAGGAAGCTGTTTTATTAATATATTTTTCATTTGTGCTTAGATAATGTTATACAATATATGTGGAAGGAACATACCCGGAAAAAAAAAAGCTTGCTGAAAAGTAAGCGTTCGCCTCATTCGAGACTGCAACTGTGGAGGACAACGCGTTTCGTATGGTAGTCTCCGTATCTTAGCATGGCAAACTTGCACGCACTTTTCACTTGTTCTGGTAATTATTAGGCACATACGTATACTTACATAATAAAGTTACAACAAACCAATCCACCTATGCTTACAACAATGAGAAAACTTTGTTCATCAAGTTAAAAACGGAGACATAAAAACAGTTTCGTGAAGGTATACGAAATTTCAACCTAACTTCGCTTTGAAAGGCACCACAAAACTGCATTTTCGAACTTCAATTATGCATTGCTCGTAAACATTACGTATGGTACATTAAATCGGCAAACTTTGAGCGCATTGTAGACGAGGGAAGATTTGTGCGGGATTTTTTTATTGTATCGTAGCTGAAACCTTCAAGCAGAACGCAACACAAACTACTCCCTTGAGAACGGCTCTCTCGAAGTAACGGAAGTTGATCTGAAAGGCCGCAGGCTTGTATACTTGAAGCACCGCAAGCCATTGCAGAAGGTCAAAATACATCATGACCAGCATGCGTAATCTCTTGGGTCAATGGTATGCTGCGGCTTGTCGCCGTGCGAATCAAGAAACAGTGAACTGAACTGAATGGTGACGCCTTTATTTATTTTTTATTTTTACATTTATTTATTTATCTGTATATTTATTTACCCATTTGTTCATTTATTTATTTCACAATACTACAGGCCCAAGCAGGAGTGGATAATCCAACACAGATCATGGCACTAGTAATAGAACATGGTTTCGCGACAAAACACGTCCCACGTACTATAGGTAACAAGTAAACAAAGATGATAACCGTAAGAATTCTTTCAGGGCCACTTCAAAATTAGTTTAATCATAAAATTAATTTAGAAAGAACGTTCCAATCAGAAATTGTTTGCGGAAAAATGCTAAGTTTAAATGCACGAGTTTTGACGAATAAAAAGCGTGGCAATGATTGTGTAAAGTTTTCCTAGTGTTTAAGTGCTTTGCATACGAAGGTATTGACATGTCAAATTTACTTTATGTTATGCAAGAACAATATCCTAGCATATTATGTGTGACGCATTTGTAATGTTTGGAATTCATGTTCTTGCATATGTTTTCTAGGGGAGTCACACCTTTTATACTTGCGAAAAGTTAATCTGATATCCTCCCTGCACATAAACCCAATATTTCGTCGGGCTAAGTTTCCGCACGTTTCAGGCTGCCTCGCCGTAGAATGTGCGGAGGGAGACGTCCGGCGAGGTCTCGGACTGTGTCGAAGTGGACGGTCGCTATCTATTAGAGGCAGTGATTTGAAATTGAAGTTTGGTTGAATACGCGAACTGAGAACCCGCCATTTTTTATGTCTGTGTAATTGTATTGGGCCATGGGCTTTAGATTAGAAGGATGAACTGTGAGTAGTCGAAAAACAACGTCTTGCCCTTTTTAATGGGGTCATGCGACAGCTATTTACCGTCCTTGCAAAACGTATCGTACACGAAGGCATATCACTTCAGTAACTTGTCGCTGCGGCATTTTGAAAATTGTTTGTAAACTGAGCAAGAAAGGGAAAAAAATTCCGATCATTATGGCACCCAGTAATTAAGGGCAGCTGTTAAAGTGTTGCGACTTTGCCTTTCTTTTTTTTTTTGAAGGATTTGAGCAAGAGTGCGACGCGGTGGCGATCATTATCTGGCTTGGTGGCACAAAGGGCACGGTTGTACCGGTGGTGACGCGAACCTCTATATTTTGGCTTCAACATCACTGAGTCTCTGCTCGGGCAGATTGGTTAGCAGCAGTTGCAGACTAAGCACTCCATACGGCTGCGCCGTTTATTGTTCAGAAATAATTGACTCGGGCCATTTTGTATTGTGGTAACGAAAACGCCACAAGTAGTTTTGCTTGCGCATGCAATGTATTGTGCGGCACATAGCATTGATGTTACACGTGCGTAGCACAGTGGTATTCGTAAACAGGCATCCTCTTGCGCCTAGCGTGGTTTCTATAGTTAGAACATCGGTGAATGCGCACGTTAACAGTAAAGTCATGGGCGAAAGGACGATGGCGAGCTACCGTGGCGCGACCTGATATTTTGCAGACAGGCATATCGCCTGGCGCTGCTCAAAGCATCCCTCATGCCGTAAAGACGCAGTCATGCACATGGCACCAAAACACACGTTCGAGGCACTCAAGTGCGAGGCGTGACGGTGAGCTTTGACCCGCTGGGCCGGCCAGGTTAGACGGGTAGCTAAGTCCAGTGAAGCCATCGACAAGGCTCATATTCTTCAACGCGGTTTGTCGGTGGAGCGGACGTTTCGATAAGTTCTGTTCTGTTCGAACGGACTTACGGTAGAGAGGTTGATGTTTATATTCCCTTGGTTGCTCCATAGCTCCAAAATCCGCTGTGCAAAAAAAAATATAAAAAAAGATTGGTGCACGTCTTGTTTTCTCTAGGGCAACTGGCAACCTTAGCGCGTCTAAGTTTATGCTTCGTACACTCTCCGTGAACACAAACGTATACAGACGGCGAAAAAGGAAGAACATTTATGCATTGGACTCTTCAATCGTTCCTTTGAGGAGACACCACGGGCTTTATCACTTTGATCCTTCACTTGTGTAATTAAAGCGTCAAGCTGATGAAACCCCTGGTGCCCTTTAAGAAAGTGGTGGAAGGACGGATGCATTACCGTGAATAAAAACCAGTCATTACGTGTTTCGCCACGTCAGTCGAGTCGAGTCGCTGCGTTGGCACGGTCGTCCATAGTAAGTGCCGGTTCGGTCCGCTCGCACTGGAATCGTTAATGCCTGGTGCATCACTGGCTTTGCTCGATCGTGAAAATGTACACTAATTGTAAGTTAAATAATGTACCGCGTCAATATTGTCACGAGCAAAACAAGACCTGAACAAGTTCACCTGAACCAGAGCAACGAAAATGTTCTCTTCTTCTTCTCAGCCTAAAACGAGTATGAGCCACAGCGGCTCGTTCATCAATGGTGGCATTATGAAACGCGGTGTTGAAAAACGCCAAAAGCCGCGCTGCAGCATTTTGGACAAGAACACGTTGCGCGGTTCGTGGTTCTTAATTTGACAAGTAGTTAAGACAACAAAAAGGTGCAGCCGATATTACAGTTCGAATCAAAAAAGGAAAGGAACGGCAGGTCATATCACGAAAAAGACAAGTCAGAACGAAGGTTTAGGTACCAAGAGGTGGGAAACGCAGTCGAGGAGGATCAAAAGTTGGGCGGGGTGATGACATTGAAAAGTGTGCAGGTATAAAATGGAATCTGCTCCCACCAGATGGCATAAGTTGCAGCTTAACGGCGAACGGTATTTTGTTTAGCAGGGGACACAAGATATGATGATGGTGGTGACAACGAACCGTAGTGCCATCTAACAGGCTGTAAAGGGTGGGATGACGCACGCCGCGAAGACGTATTTTTGCTCGAGGCAGGCGCGACCTCACGCAGCTTATAGGGCACGCGCGCGGATAGTGGAAGCGCCATTTTCTATTCAGCAATTTCTTGGCACGCGACAAGCGTGGTGAGGTTTTCGGAATGGCATTTTATCAATGCATCTTTACCTAATACTTATCCTCAATACCCCTTTAAGACAATGTAAAATGTTGATGCGTGCGAAATTCGGCTTTCGAAATTTGAACAGAATAGCACCGCTTAAAAGCCTGCAAAAAATTGTCACTTTGATGCCTAAATTGGTAGAAGGATGGTGGAACTTCATTCATGCCTAAAGTAACAAAAAAAACACAGGTAATCACTTTCCGATCACTATCAATACTTGGAGCGACACCCGAGCCATATCGCTGCGCTCGTGCACAACTTCTTAATGCAAGGCGGCGGCTGCAGTGGGCTGCCAAACCTCATGAAATCTCGGAGGCTGTGCGCTGGGACTTACCGTAAAGCGAGAACCACGAGGTGCACACGTCACTTGCTTAACTGTTTAACGGCTAACACCGAAAACTGTACAAGTAACAGAAAGAAAAGTATAAAATTAAACAAGCCTTGTCGTTTTGCCACAATTACTTCAGTGGCATTTAATGCTTTTCTGTTCTGTTCTAACTGTTTTGCTGTGGAGAGGTTGAGGTACATATTGCCTCGGCAACTCCATATCAATATGTTCTGGAGCGAAAAATAAAAGAATAATACTGAACGGTGCTCAATAATGAGCAAACAAACAAAACATAATAGCACACTGAAACTAGTTGAAATATCATGCCAACGTACACTTTTCTTGCAGCAGTTTAGACAGTCATAATGAGTTCACACGTGCACCTTTCTTTTCTATACTGTTAGTATATGCAGTAACACATCATTTCAAATATGTCGACGCCTAACTGTCTGTCACAGGCACTTATCAATTGAAATATATTTAGGCAAAGAGGAATTCCGTTGAAGTTGGCTTTTGACAAAGGATGCATGAAAGAAGTTATCTTTATAGCTTCGAGTTATCCATGGTAAGCACAATTACTTCTATAGTTTCGCACGACATCATCTGTCTACACTCGGACGGGTTTACTTTCGCCGTTCGGAAAGTCGTGTTTCAAACGAGTACATCCTGCTTCGAGCCATTACAGAGCCGAATGCCCTTCTCTCTCGTTTCAGTCCACGTACTTCGAGATTCGCTCGCTGAGCCGCTCGTGCTGTCCGTCCACGCAAGCAGGGGAGGTGTCGGCGAATCTCGCCGTTTAATTGTTGCGCAACGCACGTCCTTCCGGCGCATCTCTTTCGCCGAAAACGCGATCGCGTCTTGGTGGAAATCGTTGCCGACTTCGACGCGTTTCCTCCCAGGGCCGAGCGTGTCGTGTTGCAAGAAAGAGAAGGCGCCGGCGCTAACGATTTGGAAGACCCGGGCAAAACGCGATCGCCACTAGTCACGCCACGGGCGAACGGCGACTTGCTGATATTTGTTCTTCTCGGCTTCGGATCTCGACACCAAAGAAGACAGTGGCCGATGTATGGAGTTATCTTTCAGTCAGTGAAAAAAAAAAAAACTTCTCGCGATGGCTTATTTCGTACACACGCGGTATCTTGGCTTTCATGCTCGAAACTTTCGTTGTGCTATAGAGCCTCAACTGATCCCAAACAAGGCTTATGCGCACTCATCTTGCTTGTTTACTTTCACCTTTTTTTGTCTTCTTTCTTTCTTGTTTTTTTTTAGTAGCCGCAGGTGCAAGGTATCAGTTGGTATCACAATCGACATTTCTTTCTTTCTTTCTTTCTTTCTTTCTTTCTTTCTTTCTTTCTTTCTTTCTTTTTTTTTCTTTCCTGCTTTCTTTCTTTCTTTTTCTCCTTCTTTCTTGCTTACTTTTTCTTGTTTTTTTTTACTGTTATATTTTATTATGTCATTACTCATTTGTATTTTATTATGTCATTACAACAAGCGCACAGTTATTGTAACGTGATTCTTCTCTCGTCGAAGCATTGTGACGGGCTCTGCCATCAGGGTCACCGCTGACTTTCGATTGAAGCCCCGCCGCGGTGGTCTAGTGGCTAAGGTACTCGGCTGCTGACCCGCAGGTCGTGGGATCGAATCCCGGCTGCGGCGGCTGCATTTCCGATGGAGGCGGAAATGTTGTAGGCCCGTGTGCTCAGATTTGGGTGCACGTTAAAGAACCCCAGGTGGTCGAAATTTCCGGAGCCCTCCACTACGGCGTCTCTCATAATCATATGGTGGTTTTGGGACGTTAAACCCCACAAATCAATCAATCAACTTTCGATTGAAATTCGCCAAATGACGAGCGAAAAGTTGCCACAAGTCGCCATTTTTCTTTGAGTTTCGCCAAGAAAAGTCGCCACTCTACACATGTGTGGTTTGACTATAGTTATAAAAATTGCTAATTATGTATAGCTCCTGCCGTACAGTTCCATTCATATCTACTCAATTATATTGACGTTTTTTCAATGCCAGTCGCATCAGCCGCTTCACCGTGGGAGCGCAAAGGAAATACATGCATGCTCCAGCAACGTTCCTGAATGCTAGCGCCTCATAAAAGTTTGTGATCGTTTCAGTTGTAGCGAGTAAAGGACAAAACAGTCGCTGCAGCAAAAAGGGGACGGCGTGCGTAGCCTTCCTGCTGATTTTGAAAATTTCATTGCAGTGGAATTCTGTGTCCAATAATTGAATAAATTAATTACAAAACAACGAGAATAAATTCGAATGTACTGCGTAACCATCGCAACGGCCGCATTACCCTTTCTGTGCGGTCATGCTTACGCTACACCTTCGCCTCAGTGCAGTTTTTGAAGTTTCTGAAGGATGCCTAAAGAACCCAATTTCTTGACTGGCCCTAAACGTGCGTTAATAACACATTTAAAAATCTACATGTCAAGTTAGGGGGTACCACAGCAGTCCTGAAGTCTACAAACTATTCATGACAGTTGGTGCTGTGGTCGGAAAAAGCAGCCTGTCACCTAGACACTTCGGACGCGAACTTTAAAGAAGCTTTAAGCTCTTAAAGCAGCTAAACAAAACTTAATATAGAACCGCCACTTCGCGGCATGCACGCAAAGCAGTCCACTGAGACAAATTTTGCTGGGAGGTTGCTGGCAGACGCAGCAGAGCGCCAGTGCCTTCAGGATTTAGGTGAATCGAGGAGATACATAAGAGAAACAGCACAGACGTACTCGATTGCGCGTAAAGTGTGCCTTCCACTGGTGGGTGTCAAACTACTAAATTTGAAAAAAAAAAAACGTTTTGGCCATTCGTTTTGAAGACACTGAGTATAGAATGCATACATAACTCAGTCGAGACCCAAATCAGCACAAATCCGGTATGTCGCCATTCGTAATTTTAGGTCGCCACGGGCTTCTGAAATTCACCAATTTGGCAAAAAGTAGCCACCAGCTGGCAGGCCTGCCTGCCATGGCAGAGAGCTCGAGAGCACTGCGCCGCAGCCATGGCCCTGTCTGTTTCAGTTTTGTACGGGAGTGAAGAGCGCGTTTACGATAGCTGCGCTTCGTATATACTCGCCCTCCCAATTTGAGCAAGACGTATGACGTGCGCGCGCTCCACCGCATGTAATACCGAGTGCATTGCTTTGCTGCGAGGAAATACAGCTCATTTACGACCCTTCACCAGCGACGCAGCTTTAACAACTGTGTGCGCAGACGCAGGTGGATACTAATTAATTGGCCGATTGATCGATTGGTTTCGCCATTCCAACGAAACACTCGGCTACAGACAAGCCACTATATTTTCAGCAAGCAACGCTCTTTTTTTTTCATCATTTCATCGTCACGTTTTTGCAAAGCCATTTATGCCTCATAACCAAATGGTTCATGAAAATTCTCTCAACGAATTTATTGGCCTGTGTGTAGCTCTAATTACAAATTCTAATTCGCCAAACAATTCTCATTGTTTGGAACAATGTTTTTGCGTATGGAGCAAAAATCTACTTTTCTGTCATATAATTTTTTTTAGCTGTACCAGCACGCATTCATGTAACCCGTACCATTTGTTAGATTGTATGAATCTGTAGTTCTCTCGTCTATATACCGTTCGCCAACATACTGTTACCTCCGCCGAAGTATATGCTTTTAGTATACACTTGTTTTCCTTATTCATTAACGAGGGTCTCGTACTGGCAGACTTGGTGCCCTTAGGTTGTATATGAGGGACTTTATGTCAGGTGCCAACTTGTAATAAGTTCACGTGCTACGTGACGCCACACAGCCTCATAGAGGGTGTGCCACACTCGCCGCCATGGCTACTTGTGGCGCTCAATACACTCGCACGTTTATATTCACATATATACCCAATAAAGTAGATGGGGGGGGGGGGGGGGGTACCTGCCGTGGTAGCTCAGTGGTATAGAGCATCGAACGCGTTATTCGAAGGTTGCAGGTTCGGTTCCTGCCCACGGCAAGTTATCTTTTCACCCGCTTTTCTTTCTTGATATTTAAATTACAATTCGGTTTATTAACTTACCCTATACTTTCCTTGGCATTTTTGTCTGTTAGATCTCATCAATATTGTGTCAAAACACGGAAACGGGAGCCCTTAAGTATACACTTCTTTCCCATATATATATATATATATATATATATATATATATATATATATATATATACATATATATATATATATACATATATATATATATATACATATAACGTATGGGCATTGATTTGTGGGGTTTAACGTCTCAAAACCACTACATGATTATGAGAGACGCCGTAGTGGAGGGCTCCGGAAATTTCGACCACCTGGGGTTCTTTAACGTGCACCCAAATCAGAGTACACGGGCCTACAACATTTCCGCCTCCACCGGAAATGCAGCCGCCACAGCCGGGATTTGATCCCGCGACCTGCGGGTCAGCAGCCGAGTACCTTAGCCACTAGACCACCGTGGCGGGGCAACGTATGGGTAGATGCACAGGCCATAATGCTCACGATATATATTGATATACTTGAAGGAGCTATTGACCACAAGGAGGAGCCACCCGCGTACGCGGAAGGCTCCTCCTGACTTCCCTTATGAAAATGACTGTCCATTTTCCATTGTCAGACTATGATCGAATGATTTACTCTGTTATTCATCAATGGTTCCGCAATACGCGTTCAGTTGCTTAAATACTTCGTCGACAATATTTCTGTTGAGCACTTTTGCAATAAAAACGTCATTGACTCATTTCTATTGAAATACCATTGAGGAAGTATTTCGTAAACAATATTTCTGTTGAGCCCTTTGCAATAAAAAATTTATTGTCTCATTTCTATCAAAAGACCATAGACGAAATACTTCGTAAGCAATATTTATGTTGAGCACTTTGCATTAAAAATTTTATTGACACAGCAATTTCGAAATACTATTAAGGAAATATTTCATCTACAACATAAATTTATTTTGAGCAGTTTACAGCGTGAAGCAGAAAGGCAGACAAACGTCTCTGTCACACACACACACAAAAAAGACCACATCTTGCTGGTGCTGAAAATGTGCATAATTTCTATTCTGTGCGCTATTTATCTCCACACAAGAAAAAAAAAACATTATGCAAGAGATGTGACACAAAAGATGGTTCCCTTTTACACTCTCGACGACACGCACACTTAATTGAAAGAGCAAGCTGTCATAGACCACTTTTCTACAATGGCTACTTTTTTTAGAAATGTGTCAAATTTTGCATTTTTATCAGTTTCTCATCGTTGACTTTCTTATATTATTGAACGATAAAACAGAAAGTATTCACTGGTTAGGAGTTTGGGTAACTAAAAAACACAGTGGAATTCTGCACTTAATATGCCACGAATATTGCATCCCATGTGAAGAGCAATCTAGGTGATTTTTATGTTTGTGACAATAATCTGCAGAACATTTTACAACACTTGGGCATCACAGCGTTCAGCAAACTCATGCAATAATTATGGTAAAATTGAGCCATTTAATTCAAGTCACATTCGCATTCATTGTGAAGACCTCACAGAGCAGTTTGCTGCTGATCAATCAGCAAGCATTATCCAATTTCTTCTTCACACTCCATAGCAACCATCACCACGTTAAGACATCGATCTGCACCAACTGAATACACTGTGATAACACTGCCTAATCCATGAACTGCCGCAAGTTCAGTACTTAAGGAAAAAAACAGCATCTGTTATGTGTGGTCTCATGGCCGCCTTTATCACTGTCCCACTTCAACCAAGTAATGTTTGCAAAACTGAAAAAAAAAAAACATTTAGCATGTAGGTAGCAGGAAATTACAACACAGCATGAGTGTAGTCAAGTGCGAACGTGAAGGTGAGTGGTTGCATTGAGCTACACAACAAAATTCTAGACACAAGCATAGACCTCTCAAGCAGTGGCATGGGGCCGTCATTTGTCACACAAGATTGATGGCATTCTAAAAAGTAACAAAATCATGCATGGACAAATTTTAACACCGCAAAAAAAAAAAAGAAAACCCTGCGGGGCACAGGCACAGCATTGATGTCGGTGCAGCTCTCTGGGTTTCTGTCTTTTTGCACCGTTAAAATACTTCACAGGTATATGAACCAACTATCCCAAGCAGCCATTTTAGCTTCAACAATTACAGTACATTTAAAGTATGCCCTAGCCACCTGCTATATTTTACTGCCTCAGTTTCGCTACTCATATAGTGACAAAAGCACCGCTATAATCTAGCTACAAAATGAAAACATCCTATTAGTGTATAATTGATGTGAAAGTTTTGACACATAGCTTGTAAACTGTCATGTTTGCAGGTTAAAACTAAGAATAACTGATGGACAGAAGTAAAAGTTTTGAAAATGCACACATTTGACAAATGCGCAGCGTGGTATATAGCAATGGTCATGGCCAACCTTTAGAAAACGAACTATTCCCCGCAAGCATCATACATGCCACATTGTATGTAAAAAGAAAAAGAAAGCGCTTTTAGAAAATTACACTTCAAGTCACACTTATGAGTGTTTGTTGTGTGCTCGGTTATTTATTACAATACTGCGGCTCTGTGGTTAAAACGTTAGGCAGGATTTGGTAGCAAGCGAGCATAAACATTAATTAAATACACAAAAAAGAAAAAATTGATATGGTGGAGTAAATGCATACAAGGTATTGCAGCAATGCACTTCAATACAAACATTTCAACAGAAATCTTAATCAGCAAATATATACAGAGAGTTGCGACAAATGGACGTCAGCACAAATATTGAATCATACGAAGAAGTTCAGTGTGTAAACACATGGTGGCTACATGGTTAACGCGTCCGCTACTGCAGCGGTGGCTACATGGTTAGAGCGTCCGCTTCCAATGCAGGAGGTGCCGGGTTCGATTCCCAGGGCTGATCGGGAACCCACCAGTTTTTCCCAATGGGTAGAGAAGTACACTGACCTGGTATTTGGTTATTTCTGGGTATACTCATCTCGAAAGGCCGCCCCGTGAGGTTCTGCGAAGGTCCCTGGGCGTACCTTAACCCACTACAGCCTTGGTGAAATAGCCGAGCATCCGCCGCTGCTGTGGATGGCAGAGAGTTGCTGCCGCCAGGTACCTTGCTGGGTAAATATGTACAAGCGCACTTCCGGCCCGGAGCTCGGCAGAACGAAGTTGTAGTTTCTTGGGAGGGCACCAACCCCGCGTGAAATTGACAGCATGGGCCATATCCGACCTAATATTACAATCATCCTTTTTTACTTTTTTTCAATTGAGGTCATGGAAGACCTTTCAATTGAAAGTCGCGGGCCAATTTTTAATCCTGGTCAACAACTGTCTTAACGATGTTTCAATTGATCCACAATGTAATTTCCATCACCATTTCATTTTCTCTCAATGATAAATCTATATCGAGTTCACTGATGGTTTTTCAATTTAAAGTTGAGGGCCAATTTTCAGCCCCGGTCAACAATTTCTTTAATGGCATTTTGAAATACCATAATGTATTTTCGATGACATCTGTTGTGATTGCTCAATAACTTCTCTTTGTTTTTTCTACAAGAATTTTTGTAACGGACGTCGATGGCAAGTGATCAGCCATCGTTTGGTGTTTTGCTATCATGTGTGATGTTCTGGTTTCACGTTCAACGCTGTACGTTTTTCTTTATTTCAGTACGTTTTACCCCACGGAAATTTCGGGCAATTTTCCTAGCTTCGCCGAAAAACACAAAAAATGAACTTTTTGTTTTTTCGAATTTTCCCGGTTTTTCCCCGCTTCGCATCTCTAGACGAGACTGACGGGAAATCACAGTGATTTTCAACTCTCAATAACAACATGTCATTAGCTTGAAGTTTCCTGTCCGCTCCGTATATATGACTGAACATGCATACGCACAGCAGCTGAGTAAGAAAGAAATTCGGCAGATTCCACGTACATGGGAGTCAACGTTATGCGAAGCATGCGGTGGGAAGGTGACCATGTTGCAATTTTTTGTATTGATGGACACGTTACGAAATGACGCTAAATATATGTACAAATGTTGCACGCACAGACATATGCTGAATAGTTGCAGACGTTTATGTAACCAGTTCTTTGCACTTGCGCAACGATGTCAACTGGAACATGCTTATTAGCAACACCAGAAGCTGATATGAAGCGCTGATGCTCGCAAAGATGCTGGCCCTGGACACTGCTACATGAATCAACTTCAGCGCATGGTACCTAACCACAATTGACGTTAACCTGACGTGACGGCTGTATCAGAGTACCTATGTAATATTTATAAAATTGGGTATACGCAGCACTGCAACCACTACTGACGTTTCACGAAGGTTAGCGTCTATTTGAAACGCAGTTCCGAGACCTGGCGTAGCTCTGCAGGGGGTAGAATGCTTGACTGCCACGCAGAATGCTTGGCTTCGATTCCTGCTGGGACCCTGAAATTTATTATTTGCATTCATCGGGCGGGGGGGGGGGGGGCAACGCTGCCTATGGCAGGCTTTTCTTAACACTGACCTTTATTCTATGCCTTCTTTGGGTTGATGGTATACCGATGTCGGGTATTGCTTAACGCTCACGCGTTCAAATTGCCCATGTGTGTTCTCGTCGTTCCTGGGCAGATACTAAATGTCAATCACCTGTGGCCGGGTATGTGCCCCATACCAGTGGCACATACCCGGCCGTGGATGTGTGACACTGTCTGGAGGGAAGTGTTTGACGACGTACGCGACGGGATTGTGACACATTCATGCCTTGACCAGCGCGTCATATTCGTCAAACCATCTTACTCTCCCATGCTAATTTTGGTTCACCCCAAATTAAGGGGGTGACCACGAGAGCACACAAACATAAGCGGCTAGCTAGCTAGCTCGATAGATAGATAGATAGATAGATAGATAGATAGATAGATAGATAGATAGATAGATAGATAGATAGATAGATAGACAGACAGATAGATAGATAGATAGATAGATAGATAGATAGATAGATAGATAGATAGATAGATAGATAGATAGATAGATAGATAGATAGATAGATAGATAGATAGATAGATAGATAGATAGATAGATAGATAGATAGATAGATAGATAGATAGATAGATAGATAGATAGATAGATACGCTTCAAGTCACCGAAGTTCGCTAAGAAATGCTTCGCATTTAAAACCGTGGGTGTGTCGGTATTGTGCATGCACACAACGGCTAATGCTAGCAAAGGAGAACCGAATGCTGCGCTGTTTTCACAACAGGGACAAATGAGCTTAGCGCTGATGAGCATCTAAATTGACGTCAGCAAGTCTCTCGTTTGTTCTCACAGACAAACGCCCTTTGTTTCTTTGCAAGTTTTCTAGCCTTCCGTGCAATATCCGCGCACGCGCCACCGGCTAGCAAATCATGGCAGCAGCACTTCCGCGCTTCGATTGATTGGTTGATGGATATGTGGGGTTTAACGTCCCACAACCACCTAATGATTATGAGAGACGCCGTAGTGGAGGGCTTCAGAGATTTCGACCACTTGGGGTTCTTTAACGTGCACCCAAATCTGAGTACACGGGCGTACAACATTTCCGCCTCCATCAGAAATGCAGCCGCCGCAGCCGAGATTCGAGCCCGCGACCTGCGGGTCAACAGCCGAGTACCTTAGCCACTAGACCACCGCGGTGGGGCCACTTCCGCGCTTCGAGCTATGGCATGAATAATTGAATGGTCTATAGGCACCAGTCCACTTGTATTTATTAGTATAATTATAGCAATAATATATGGGGTTTTACGTCCCGACATCATGGTATGAATATGAGGGGAGGGGTAGTAGAAGACTCAGGAAATGTCGACCACCTGGTGTTCTCTAACGTGCTCTGGCTTCGCACAGTCCACGGGCCTCTACCGTTCTGCCTCCACGGAAATGCGACCGTCGGGGCAAGCGTTGAAGCCGCAGCTGAGCACTGTCAGCACTGCAGTAACGCGGTGCACTGCCCGTGTATGTACGCTAAAAGAGTTACGATGACACAACGCTGACCCTGCCGTTTATCTTGCTTGGAGTGCTACTACGTGTGCAAGCAGCGCTTCACTGCGTAATGCACACCCTTTTCACGTGTAACAATTCGTACGAATTTCTGGAGCGTTTGGATGTACTAAATTCTTTTCAGTGTGGTGCAAGACACAAAGGCGTATGAGCGGAAATAAACTATGGTGCAATTCGTACCGCCGGCTGAGTTTCAGCGCGAAAAAAAAAAAAAGCCTAAGAAACTGCCACTTGATTAACTGAACTTTGTATCTGCACATTTACGCTCAGCGTATAAGCTAGTTTGTATAGTCTAGCACCGCTTGCGTCATGCGCGGGTTTGTTAGAGCGCTAAAGCAGTTGAAGCGAGAACCGATTATGTGAACTGTCTCGCTCTCGTCTCTAGACCCATGACAGCCGAGGAACATTGTTGCAGATGTCATTTACCGTTTATCAACACTTTCCCTCGGTAACGTTAAGCAGGAATTAGAATTTCGCCCCGACGGTATTTCGATGTTAGCGCCTCCTCTTTTTTTTTCCATGCCAGCCAGATGCGCCCGGTCCAGCCGTTCGTCACCCTCTCCTCTAGCTCTTTTCTGCTCACGCGTCCATCGCTTTGCCTTCGCGTGTGCTTTGCTGTCAAGGGGGAAAGAACCCATCATGCGGTGCCTCACGACGGAAATCTACGGTAATTTTTTTTTTCAATTGTGTACAAATCTGCGGGGCGGTGTCTTCCATTCCTCGTGTTCCAATGTTGGCGGCCACGCTGGCTCTGTAAGTGATACGGTGTTTTGTTTTGAGATAGCGTGTCGCCGTTCGTGGTGCTGTGCGTGTAACCAATGGGGACGCGTCACGGTGACGCCGCTGCAGCGCTATGAGGGGGGGTGGCATATTGCTTCGAGCCACAAAGAAGGAGCACGAAGGAACATACCTGACCGACGTATGATATTGGAGTGTAAAACGCGTATGTCGCATCTCCGGGCGAAAGCGCTCGGAAGCACGTGTGACGCAAGCAGCCCTGCCCCTCGTGTGGCGTCGCCTCTGGACCACTCTCTGAACTAAGGCGGACTGACGGCTGCCGTTTGAAGAGCCCGTGTTGCACCGGCACTGAAAGAATTAAATGAGGCGTTTACCATGTTGCACTTACCGTGTTCGGTTTGCACATTACCGCGTCCTCGCATCACGCCTGAATTGCCCGCTGTGGCAGCTCGGCAGTGAGACTCATTGGTTAGCTCGTGGACACGGGTTCGATTTTCGGCCACGACGGTCGCAATTTTATGAGAGCGAAATGCAAACATCAGTGTGCTTATTTTAAGCGCACTTTAAATAACCCAAGGTAGCCGAAGTTAAACCTGAAGCCCACACTACGACCGGCTTCATAGGTCATAACTATATCATGTGATTTTGGCACGTAATAATTCCTGCCATTATTATCGCGACTGAACGATAGTGCTCACGCTCAGCTTCTTTGCATACATTGATCGATCAATATACAAGCTATGTTGATTGATTGATTGATATGTGGAGTTTAACGTCCCAAAACCACCATGTGATTATGAGAGACGGCGTAGTGGAGGGCTCCGGAAATTTAGACCACCTGGGGTTCTTTAACGTGCACCCAAATCTGAGCACACGGGCCTACAGCATTTCCGCCTCCATCGGAAATGCGGCCGCCGCAGCCGGGATTTGAACCCGCGCCCTGCGGGTCAGCAGCCGAGTACCTTAGCCACTAGACCACCACGGCGAGGTACAGATGTACAGTTGAAATGACGACTACGATGCAGAGATAGCTTATCTTCGCATTTGTGCCTTGAGAAGTTTTTGTGGTTTCAAATACAAAGATGTATCTGTAATTCCTGGCCAGTATTTTGAAAAGAAGTTGTATTTCTAAAAGTGCAGCAGACCATAATAATAATATATGACATTTTACGTCCCCAAACCACGAAATGAATATGAGAGACGCTTTATAGTGGAGGGCTCTGGAAATTTCTACCATCGCATGTTCTTTAACGTGCATTAACATCGCACAGGGCACGGGCTTCTACCATTTTGCCTGCATAGAACAATGTGACCGTTGCGGCCAGGATCAAACCCGTGACTCTTGGATCTGTAGCCGAGCACCATAACTATACTTCGCCATCGCGGCGAGTCCTCTGTACTGCGTGAGTAAAGGTTTTTTTCCTCCCGCGATGTTGACGCGACAAATCCTTGGGGATGTAGTTCGACGGGGGTGAAGTATTCGACAGCAGACGTCCAATCATTATGAGCCAACGGTATTACATTTGCATAGGGTAAACACAAGTGGGAAAGCTAATTTGAACTTAATAATGGGTGCAACCAAGAGGCCCTCACTCTTCTACACATCACTTGGTCTTAGAGCCCAGGGCACTGCGAGGAAGCATGCATGCATGGAGCCTCACTGTTCAACCACACCGTGGTTACAGCCCAGACTGCTCCTCAACGGCCCTTCGTTCGGTGTTTACAATCGAAGAAGACGTGGGGTGGGAGAAAGAGAAGGAGATGAGGGGCGAAAAGAACAGTTTGGCCTATAGCACGAATGGCGTTGCGCTTTCCCCCGCTGCTGATACCGGTCTCCAACTGACCCCCCGACCCCCGCCCAGGGCTCGTATCTCAAAGCGGCACACACACACACACACACACACACACACACACACACACACACACACACACACACACACACACACACACACACACACACACACACACACACACACACACACACACACACACACACACACACACACACACACACGCACGCACGCACGCACGCACGCACACACACACACACGTGCGCGCGCGTGCATAGAGTGATCGAATGACGCTACTGCTTGGCGGCAATGCGACATTCAAATGGCTGTCAGTAAAAGTTTATCCTTGTGTAGCAAACACTTCAAATAAACATAGATATTACCATATAGAAAAAAACTCCCAAGCATTTCCCCTAGGGTGAACATGGTTAAGTGCGAATGCACGGGGTGATGCTATGAGGGGGAGTAAAGTTAAAATCCGTTGGCATTCGCCAGTGAGTTAACGTAAACTCCCCCGTGTGATCAAATTGCGATTCCCAGGAACCATTACATCCATCGCACGACCCGCTCTCGACGGGAGACTGAGAGAGAAGGCGGGCGCGCGAGAGAGAGGGGTGCGCGCGCAGCTGCAGCGAGCGAGGAGAGCGGAGGAGCAAGCGAAGGGGGAGGGTGTATAAGGCGCGTTACTGACACCGATATCAGCGTCGCGTCCGTGGCTTATTCGGTAGAGCGTCGCGGTGCGGCCCGCCAAGTCCTCTTTCTTTTAAAGATAGAGAGAAGACTGCGGACGCCGCCGACGGCGGTGGATGGTTTGGGGTCGCTTATAAAGTGTATTCACACTTAAAAAAGCCTACGGACAAGCTTAAAACGACACTAATTTTTTGAAAGAAGTTACTTGTAATTTTTCCGCTATATGTATGCCTCGACAATCTTGCATTTCCTCACTTTATAAAAAAGCTCATTTTGTACGCCTGAGTCCCAACCGAGGTGAACCAATCAATTTAAATGTTAGAAAATCACAGCAGGTTCGTCCATAAGCCGAGACGAAACCGATAAAAAACGCCTTGCTTGCGTGGAAGGCGCAGCCGGCGCATGCAGCTCAGTCACAGCGAAAGCTAAAAGAGTGGCCTTTCAGAGCTTTTTCAAAACACTGATTGGGTAACTTCTGCAAGCACACTTGCTTGATGCCCACTGCGGCATTGGTAATAAAAAGTTTACGGTACTTGGCCAGCATTCGCTATGCTCTTCTTCGTCATTCGTCTTAGAAGCGTGGTATTCGCAAAACTATTGCGAGGAATTTTGTGCCAATTGTTCATGCAGTGGCTAACGGCGATGAGGAATTATGCCTGAAGTGGGTATGTGCCACAGTTAATAGCTGAAGAAAAAACAAGCTTTTGTAATGGGTTAGAGTATTGGATGACCCGCTCGTTACGCTATTCTCACTGTGCGACGACTGCTTGTTCTTTCACTGTTTTAAAACGCTTTATAAGTCGTATTAACGCGATTGCTTTCCCGACATCAAGCCTGCCTAAGACAAGTTTGCCAAGTCCCAAGTACCGGCGTGGCTCAGCGGTAAAACACTGGGCTGGCACCCAGCCTACCCGGGTTCGCGCCTCACTGTGTCATTGGTACTAGGCTTTTTAATTTTTCTAATTTCACGTGATGTGGTTACGGACACCGGCGGCGACGGCGGACAACTACGGTGCTGCGCGAAACCCGAGTTGTGATTTCATAACAGCTTTCGCTGTAAAAGCAAAGCATACATCTCGAGCCCGCATGTCAGTTGCAACCTTTATTTTAAATTTGGGTCATTTTCTGATGATAATAATTACTGGGGTTTTTCGTCCCAAAGCCATGTCATTACGAGTGATGCCATAGTTGAGGGCTCCGGAAATTTCAACCATCTGCGGCTGTTCAACGTGCACTTACATCTGAGTACACGGGCCTCCAGCTGAAGGCGTAAGGCAGATTTTTTTTTTCCGGGAGGGGGGGGGGGAGCTCACCTCCTTGAATGCGGATTGAGCGTCTCCTTGAGATGATAATATTTTTATGTGTATACCATGGCGAAAAAGTATGGGAGGGGGTGGAGGGTACGAGTCCGATGTGTCACCCCCTGGCTACGTCACTGGCCTCCAGCATTTCTGCTCCAACTACGGTGTTCTGTGCCTCCAACGAATTGCACCAGCTGAAGCAAGGATTTGATGTCATGACCTTCGTGCAAGCAGTTGAGCGCCTTTAATCCCTAAACAAACGTGACTGGTGAAGTTTGTTGTGTCAATATTGTTATGGTAGCAACTGCATAATGTCTAGCAATAAGTAACCACTATATATAGTCCGGGGCTTGAGAAAGATACTTTGAATTAGTATCACGATATAATGGGGAAAAAAAAACTCGGGCAAGAAGTATTTGAGATATAGATACAAGGGACTTGCGGAATAATTGTATCCGATACGATACTTTCCACTTGTTTCTTAAGGTACTTTGACGCATATGCAGATGGGCTAATATAGATCTACATTATGAAGCAGCAAATCCCTATATATGTGCAGTGGCGATTAAAATATTAAGGACCACGGGAGCGCGCGTCAAAGAGCACCGAGGTGCCTTCTGATGGCTGCCTGCGAAGCTCGAGAGCACGCACTGCACATGCGCGCCCCTTTTCACGTGCCAGACCGCTCGTTCGCTCTCTTCGACAGCATGTGTACCGGAATGCCAGAAGAATGTTCTGGCAATGAAATTTCATCAGCTCTGCCTAGCTGCACTTTTATGTGTTGTGTTGTCTTTTTCATTGCTGTTATTTTCACGCATACATCTGAGAAAACGAGTAGCAGAGGCTGTGCAAAAATGCCAACATCTCCAGAATACCATAATATTACCACATACCAGTATTTCTGAAACAAATAATAATAATAATATTTCATAAGTGTTTATGACTGAAACCATCAGCCTAGCTTTCACAGTTAGTTTAGCCAATTACGGTGGTATGCGGAGGGCAGAAACAAATTCTTACAATTAACACTGTCCACATTTCACTAGTGACCGGCAAACTAAAGGTGACCTTTTGCGCGACGAACAACAACAAGCACAACATTGTTGACATGGTAACTCTTGGGTGCAAGTGCTTTCACTCCACTCCCGTCCAGCTATTGGAAGTGATAGCCTTGTTAATCGAATTCTGTCGTCTGCTCCGATTCGCAGTTAGAAGGCTCTACCACCTCTTTGTAGTATGCCACAAGCATATTCCTCATAAATGTTTTGAGCCGACCGTCAGTCAGTTTGTGAATTGAAGTGGGAGGCTGGGGAACATTCACAGTGAACAGACCGTTGAAGCCTATAAGGAAGCTTGAAAAATCATCTTCAAGATCTTGCTCATACAAGTAGACACGCTTCGGGAGCACCCTCTGAGTATGGAACAGGTGCAGCGCATAGGTGATGCTTATTTTCGTCAGCAACGTCACGGCTGAGCTGGTGACCGGATCCACTGGCTCGGTGCTCTGCGCTGCCTGTAGCAATGATACCTTTTGATGGCGCAATGAGAGTGCCTGGAACATCTGGTACAGGCAGTCATCCTTTAGGCGAGGAATAAGGCTAATGCAGTCGCTGCAGTACTTGCGAGTCTGGTCGTCACATCCGGCCTCGGTGAGAACGGTCTCGGCAAAGGCCTCACATACGCATGTCAGGAGCAGTGTCGACAGCTGCCAGGACGCTACGGCACTACCCAGACGGCACTGTTGCAGCGTTTTCACGCGCAAGTGTTTGGATGTGCACCCGTTGACAACTTGTGCGGCGACTCGGTGCATCACTGCTTTGAAGAGCGCGTCCACCACTTGCGTGCATGGATCCAGAAACATTTCCAACACGCTGTCGGTCATCTGCTGCCGGATTGAAACGACCAAGGCTTCGTCGGCCCTCTCTTTCACAATTCTCGATCTGCTGACATTGATGGCAACAAGGTACTTCATGATATTGTGTGTCACCAGAGCAAAGCGATACAGCAAGCAGACCGAGACATCTTCCGACGCGTGAAGTTCGCGCTGCTGAGCGACAAGTGCTTCACTGCTAAAGTTCATGTCATCGTCTTGCGCTGCATAGGGCACTGTCGCAAACGCAAGTCTTGTCCAAGGCAATTTCTGGATCGGTATTACCAGCTGGTGCTCTTCCAATTCTGAGTCTATGTCAATCACTGTACTACTGCACTTGTTTTTCAGCACCTGCATCTTCTTCAGGAAGCAAAGCGACTCATTGCTGTGCTGGCTCAGGCCAGACAGAACAGGAAATGCTACGTGGTCATGCGGCTGCCGAAAGGACTCCATGGCTAGCGACATGATGTTCTTAACGTCATTGTCGTCGACGCCTAGAGATTCGGACCCGAATCCGATTACTCTATGCAGTCTGCAGTTTTCCAGAGGTCTCTTCGGCATCTTATGTCGCAACCACATCTGGCGTGCCATGTGACAGTAAGCAACCGCATGCCGTCGCGACCGTACTGCCATCATGGGCTGCTTATGGTTGTAACCGATGGCTATCAAATCGCTTGTCACGTCCGTAATGCTGTTGCGCAGCCCAAAGACCTGACGAAGCACAGATTCATGGCCCGGTGCTTTTTGTATGAAGTAACCCCTGTAGCTGGCGTACTCCCAGAGCCAATCATTGCGCAATACCTGGTACTTGGTGGAGTAGATGAACACGGGACATGGCTGCAAAGTGGTGACGGTAAGCATCTCGCACATCTCGAGTACGGTGTTGATATCCAAAAGACCCGTGATGGGCTCACGCTTGCAGCTGGTCTTGAGTCTTTTCTCCCGCTGCTCAGCGCCTTTGGGGCGTTCCTTAGAAGCAGTCAAAGCCAGTAAACGGGCGCGGCTACCACCGGTGCGCTTAGGCATATTTGCTAAACACCAAGAAACCTGTGGCGGCTGTCCTTGTGAAAACAGTTGGTATTGATGATTATAATCTTCGGACGCAAGGAATATGCCCACTACAGTGTACCGTCAAAAATTTCTGGAGTCCTCCGCTATGACGTCTCTCATAATCATATGGTGGTTTCGGGACGTTAAACACCACATATCAATCAATCAATTGTGTTGTTAAATAAAAGGACAGCGCTTTTAGGCTTCCCAAATGATATAAACGTACTGCATCAACAACAACAAAAAAGATTAGCACAAGCGAATGGTGGCTGGAGCTGTGAAATGTGACAAAGGGTGCTGTTATTCACGACAACGCTGATAGCAAGATTGCCAAATACATTCCATTTTCCAAAGTGCGGCGGGGGCGAGTGTCCGGTGGTGTTGGTGACCGAGTATCAGTCAAGGAGCCCATGTTAGGCCCCTAAGATTGACCAGCCTCGCTGTTTCTTAAAGGACTCGGCGAAAATGTGCGATTAC
The DNA here is from genome assembly GCF_043290135.1 of Rhipicephalus microplus. Classification (NCBI taxonomy): domain Eukaryota; kingdom Metazoa; phylum Arthropoda; class Arachnida; order Ixodida; family Ixodidae; genus Rhipicephalus; species Rhipicephalus microplus. Next base: position 30,384,871 of record NC_134710.1, read on the forward strand.
CTTCTGGTGGAAATGAAAAGACTAGGATTTATAGTGAAGCATTCATTCCTCTAGCCAGCTTAGCAGGATTTATATTTTTATAACGAGTTTAAAAGTAACAAAAATCTGTATGTCGCACAGCCTAGTAGAAGAATGTTGACGCTTGATTCTGAAGTCAACAACTTTGCTGTACATTTTCTGACGCTTTTATGTGCGTCATACTTAATGCTCAAAATTAGGGTATGTATATTTGTCCAGCTTCGCTCAATTTTGTGCTGCTTATACTCAGGTAAAAGTAGCTGCACGATGAGAAGCGGCACTGCTTTTGTGGCCGCCAGTGGGGCCATGTGGAGCCGTGGTGCACGAGGGTGGAGTTCACGCATGCGCAGTAAAGCACCGCGCTCGAACACGAACAGCTCTCACCTTCACTGTTTACAGCATGCGTGATAAAAAGTGTATACGACTTCATATACGCCACAGATGGAAAAATTATGGTTACAACTATTTTCAGGCGTTTTTCACGTTACCGTTTCGTGACTATACACCTGCGAAGCTGAACGGAATGCTTACCCTGACCGGTAAGCTTTCCGTTTTGCAAAAGAAAATAGGTGCCATTAAAATTGGTTGTCCTTCCCTGTAAGCTCTACACGGCTAGTATAAACTTCTCCCTTTATTTACCTGTGGGGCTGGAGATGGGGCTGGATATTAAGTTTGGGGTTAGATACTGCCTAAAGCGGCCAGCCCTAACTGTGAGTGGTCTTCCAGAGGGACCTATTGCGTGAGCCCCAACCACGTTCCGGGAAAGACCGCGTTCGTGGGAGAGGGCCTCGCCACGTGATCCGTCACTTGTGGGCACAGTGTCAGAATATACAGGTACCGACACTCTCCACGCAACGCGTTGAAAATCACAATCCCAGCTCGTCCAGATAATGTTAGGGCCATTATCAGTAATCTAGCTGCTTCATCAGTGCCAGTGCCTTCTTAGATGGCGCTACTACGAGCGAGAGGTGAGCCGTCTCGGCAGCACACGCTCGGCAGAAACGTGCATAATGCTGTGTGATAGCGAATATATGGACACTCTCGGACGTCAGCGTCGATGTCATGCACCCAATATATATATATATATATATATATATATATATATATATATATATATATATATATATATATATATATGGAAACGCAAGAAAGAAAAAAAAATCCAGAAAAAAATTGGCCCTGTATCTGGAGGTTAATCAGCAAATGTTGTCGAAAGACGATAGTCTTGGGTTTGGAGAGAATGAACAAAACGTTTATTTGATGTTCTGCGCAAGAAAATTGCTGAATGGTGAATGGTACATTAGAGGTGCTGCGTTAGAGTGCCTCGGGCGTGCAGCGGATGTGAACGAGTGCATCAAGTCACGTCACACGTGACACATGAGCGCTATCTGTCAGTTATCTTGGAAAATGAAGCGCGCGCGCCCTGCGCACCCGTCTCGGAGTTGATAAGGTGTAGAACGCAAGGCGACGGGTAGGTGCCACCACCGTGTCGTCTTAGCAAAGCGTTGGAAACACTTGCCTTTTCGTGCAAGCGTTGCATAGCCAGCGCAGCGTGATGAAGGCTACGATTTTTAAAATTACTTATGTATGCCCTTTCTAGTAAGAGACACACATACAGAATATTGACGTTTTATGGTGATTATGAGAGACGTCACAGTGGAGGGCTCCGGAAATTTCGACCACCTGGTGTTCTTTAACGTGCACTCAAATCTGAGCACACGGGCCTACAACATTTCCGCCTCCATCGGAAATGCAGCCGCCGCAGCCGGGATTTGATCCCGCGACCTGCGGGGTCAGCAGCCGAGTACCACTAGACCACCACTGCGGGGCATTTTTATAAATTTATTCACAAGACATTTGCAAAAGTGTCATGAAATATAGATATATCAAAGATCTAGTAGGAAGTGAAATGCCCGCCGTTTTCTAACGCCTTATTGACGCGTGTGGGCATTGACTCGTACACAAAGATTTAATAAAGTCCGGTCGACCACGCAGGCTTTCCCATTCTTGTGCGATCGCTTGCCACGGCCGTGCGGCCGCGGTTGGCGCATGTGGACACCCGTTTCTTCAACGTGCCCCAGACATTTTCGATGGGATTCAAGTCGGCGTCACATGGAGGCCACTGTTATGCCAGCGAGTCTTCGTCAAACGTCCGTGCCTCTGGAAAAGGCAATCTGGGTCAAGGCCAGTCCGCCTGGCGCGATCACCTCGACGGCGTGAACACGCGCGGCGCCCCTCTGGCCCAGGTGCAGTGAGTCAGCGGCGCACGTGACAGCGAGCCGGCGGCCGCGTGTCGGGTGGTCTGACGCATGGCGCGGCGACCCCCATTGGCGGAATCTGCCCGGACGACCAGCGGCGCTTCTGATTGGACATTTTGGTTGGACCCGGTGTAAATAAAAGAAGCCCTGCGGCGCGTCGCGATCGGGAGGTCCTACGAGAGAGGAGTCCCCGTGTCGGAGTGCCGACATGTGTGTGAGTCAGCGGTCTTAGGCGAAAGGCTGAACTATGTGTTAGAGAGAAGAGCTCGGCTCTTCGAGTCTCTGTCGGCCCCAGTGCCGAAATTGTAACGCCTCTGTATATATGCTGTACATAAACCTTGTTTGACTCACCGTCGTCTCGTCCGCTCGTCTGAACAGCTCTGCGCAGAAGCAGTCGCGAGCTGAGAAACATACGCTACCAAACGGCTGGTGACCTTCCCGGCGGAGTCGGAAGCAGTGGCGCCTCCGGGGCCGTGTTGGCGTCGCCGTCGTTCGCAACAGTGGTGGCTTCGGCGGGATCGATCCGTCGTTCTCAACAGTGGTTGGCAGCTGCGGGATCGGCCCTGCCTTCGCAACAGTGGTTGGCAGCTGCGGGATCGGCCGGCGTCAGCGACATCGATGCGGTGAGTGCCTGATGTTTTCCCCTCAGTTCACCAGACTACTCTAGCTCAGGTTGTAGTAGTTTAGAGAAGGGCTGTGTGAAGCATTGAAGTGAGCTTTGATCGTTTCAAGCCAAGTCGAAGCGCTTTGAAACCAAAGTTAATGCGGAGGGGGTAAACACGGGAGTGTGAAAAATTGCTTGCGCGTCTTGCTAGTAGGCTTATAGTGGGTACGGCAAGTAGATTCTTAACAGGGGCAAACAGCAAGAGGCTAGTGTGAACGATGGAGAACCTTAAAGTGAAGGAACTCATCGAAATTTGTGAGGAACTCGGCATTACTTTGGGCCGTGCGAAACGAAAGCAAGCGATCCTTGAGATCATGAAGGATGAGGGAGTGTCGGCTGAGGAAGTCGATGAGGCCTGGGTGGATATCAAAGCACGCCGTGAGGAGGCTGAAAGGCGAGAAGTAGAAGCTCGCGAACGTGAGGAGGCTGAAAGGCGCGAAGCTCGCGAACGTGAAGAGGCTGAAAGGCGAGAAGCTCGCGAACGTGAAGAAGCTGAAAGGCGCGAACGTCGCGAGCGCGAGGAGGCCGAGAGACAGGAGCGCCTCGAGATGAAACGAATAGAATTGGCAATCCTACAGTGTTCGCAGGCGCCTAGCGCAGCTTCTCCGACGATTCAGGTCAGCAGTATTAGAATTCGGGATCAACTGCCACCGTTCGTAGTAGGCGAGGACATGGCGAAGTATCTCGTCAAGTTTGAACACGTCTGTAAGCGAAATGCTTTGGAGCGGTCTCTTTGGGCGCAGAACCTGTTAGCTCTTCTTCCCGGCGAAGTGTCCGACGCGATAACTTGCTTGTCGAGGGAAGCGTTTGAGAGCTATGACGAGGTTAAGGAAGTGCTCTTGAGACGTTATAAGTTGTCACCCGAGGCTTTCAGGCAAAGGTTCCGGTATGCTGAAAAGGGGAATGAGTCACACGTTGACTTCGCGTTTCGTCTTAAAGCCGATTTGATTGAATGGCTTAAGGGCGAAGGTGTTTATGACGACCGCGATAAAGTGGTGGAATGCGTTGCATTGGAGCAATTCTACCGCTGCATCGAGGAGGATGTCAAACTTTGGCTGCAGGACAGACTTGGGGACGTACAGTTAAACAAGGCAGCTGAGTTAGCTGAGGAGTATTATACTCGCCGAAAGTTGCATAGCAGGGCAGCGCGCGTTGAAAAGGATGAAAGGAAAGAGGGCTTTTCAAGGAAACCTGATCAACGGAAACCCGCTCCGCACCGTAATTTCAAGAAGGACCCGTCTCTTACGAAGGACAGTGTAGGGGAAGGGCAAACAGAAGCGGAGAAATCGAGTGAGGTTTCTACCACACAGGCATTAGAACCGGAAAACAAACGGAAGTCGCTAATCTGCTACAACTGTAAAAAGGAAGGGCACATCGCGAGAAACTGTCAGGAAAAGTTTGCCTTCGCAACGATCCGAGAATCAGAAAAAAACATGCGGTTGTTGGAGCCGTATCTCCAAGAAATTAGGGTCAATGAGAAAACGTGCCGAGCACTTAGAGACTCAGCGGCAACCATGGACGTTGTCCATCCTTCATTGGTGTCTCCGGATGACTTCACAGGAGAATGCGCGTGGATCAGGCAAGTCGCCGAGGAGCAGAGTGTTCGCTTACCAATCGCCACCGTTGTCATTGAAGGCCCGTTCGGTAAGCTTTGCACCGAAGCGGCTGTGTCTGCCGCGCTGAATGGTCGTTTTTCTTATCTTTTCTCCAACAACTCGGAGCAGCTTCTCAAAGAGCAGGGCAAATCGTTCTTCCCCAACTTAGCGTGCATGGCTCTCACGCGATCGCAAGCGCGGAAGCTATCGCGGCAGCTTGACTTGGTTCCATGCGGTGAACTCTCAAGTGACCTTGTCGGCGGGTCGACGGAACCCCAGAAAGGAAATTTTCCGCATGAGTCATGTGAGCAGTCACGCGAGCGGCCCATCGCGGGAGCGGCCGGCGCGGTATGCGCTGGGGGAGACGACGTGGCGCCATTGAGTCAGAGCGAGAGGGTTGCAACGCTCTCGCCTGTAGCGGAAAGTTGGAGCGAGCTGCCGAGAGTTGATCGAGAGACGCTCATTCGAGGGCAGAGTGAGGATCTCTCGATTGAAGCGCTAGTGGAAAGCCAAATTGAAGCGCTCGTGGAAAGCCAGAAAAACGCGGCAAAAGTGCTGTCGAAGGAGCACTACGAGAAATCGGGGAAGAAGCGCGCTTTTGAAGTTGATAATCAGGTAATGCGGCTGCAGCCACCAAAAAGGAACAAGCTTGAGGTTGATTGGGAAGGGCCCGCCAAAGTATTATCGAAGCCTTGCGATACAACTTATGAGGTGCAAGTAGGAAGGCGGCAGAACAAAATTTACAACTTGATAAAACCCAATGTTCAACATCAAGCGGTCGTAAATCAGCTGTTGAAGGCTTCAGAGGAAGAGGAAGCAGAAAATTTGAGTTCTAGTGAGGTGATCGAAGGGGGATCGAAAGTAATCCGGGAGCAGATAAACCTAGAGCCTATCTTAAGTGAAGGAGGACCTGAGAAAGAGGACCTGAGAAAGATTGTTTCCGAGTTTGGGTATGTGTTGTCGGACCGTCCCGGAGACACGACGGTGATCGAACACGATATCGAGCTAAGCGGTGAGGAGTCAATCAGTAGCAAGCCGTATCGTTGTTCCCCTGTGCAACGTCGAAAGTGTGAGCCGCTCTTGGTGCCGCATAGGTATCGTCGCCTAAAAGTGGCCGGTTACTGAAGTGGAGCATGTTGCTCCACAGCGCAACTTTGACGTTCGCTATTAAAAAAAAAATAAAGGAAAGGTAAACGCTAAGGCAGGTGCATTGAGCAGTGAGTTCCAGCTAGTAACTTCTCAACCTTTCTATTTCTCGCTGGCGATTCGGGGCAAAATTTTTACCTCATCACGACCTGGGCTGAGCGCTCTCGTTCAGAGTGATCTCAAGGGGCCAACTTTGTGGTATTCTAATTCGTTACGTTGTTGTACGTGGGAAAAAAAAATTGAGTTGTCGTTTTAAGAGTCTTTTGTCCCACATGTGCCTCTTGATGTAGAGGGAACAAAATTCCGATAAACACGTAGATAGGTATATGTTGTACTATACTTTGTCTGGTGTTCTGTCGGGTGACCGAGGGCACTTGCTTGTGTCGTGTGTTGTCTGTTGTCGAACCGTTCTTAGCAAGTTGCAGAACCATCGACAAGTGCTGAAACCGAAGATGGTCAGAAGAGACGAGTGAAGCTGGTCGACAAGTTGTGGCGACAAGCCCGTGGAGCTGGGATCCGTCGTCAAAAATGGGATGTGTTCCCGGAACAGTTTGGAGCTGTATTCTCCACATGGCCCTGGAGGTGAACCTGGAGGGACCTGGCGAACGAGCGCACCTGACATCCGAGCCCCGTGGAAGCAGCTCGTCTTTCCGGTGCATTGTCTGGCGGCGGGGGTGCTGTTATGCCAGCGAGTCTTCGTCAAACGTCCGTGCCTCTGGAAAAGGCAATCTGGGTCAAGGCCAGTCCGCCTGGCGCGATCACCTCGACGGCGTGAACACGCGCGGCGCCCCTCTGGCCCAGGTGCAGTGAGTCAGCGGCGCACGTGACAGCGAGCCGGCGGCCGCGTGTCGGGTGGTCTGACGCATGGCGCGGCGACCCCCATTGGCGGAATCTGCCCGGACGACCAGCGGCGCTTCTGATTGGACATTTTGGTTGGACCCGGTGTAAATAAAAGAAGCCCTGCGGCGCGTCGCGATCGGGAGGTCCTACGAGAGAGGAGTCCCCGTGTCGGAGTGCCGACATGTGTGTGAGTCAGCGGTCTTAGGCGAAAGGCTGAACTATGTGTTAGAGAGAAGAGCTCGGCTCTTCGAGTCTCTGTCGGCCCCAGTGCCGAAATTGTAACGCCTCTGTATATATGCTGTACATAAACCTTGTTTGACTCACCGTCGTCTCGTCCGCTCGTCTGAACAGCTCTGCGCAGAAGCAGTCGCGAGCTGAGAAACATACGCTACCAAACGGCTGGTGACCTTCCCAGCGGAGTCGGAAGCAGTGGCGCCTCCGGGGCCGTGTTGGCGTCGCCGTCGTTCGCAACAGTGGTGGCTTCGGCGGGATCGATCCGTCGTTCTCAACAGTGGTTGGCAGCTGCGGGATCGGCCCTGCCTTCGCAACACCACTCAAGCTGACAAACAGCATGTTCTTCTAGCAATGACTGGACGACACGTGCTTTATGTACCGGGCTGTGGTCGTGTTGAAAAAAAGTAGCAGCCGTCGCTGAAGGGACCATCCAGCACATACGGAAGGAGGTGTCTGGTGATGACGTCGCAGTACCGTGATGCAGTGAAGGGCCCTTCCAGACGCACAAGGGGACCAAGGCCATCTTTGCTTATTGCTCCCCACACGCTCAGGGAACAGCGTCCACTGGATAGAACACTCTGTGTGTAATTAGGCAGATATCTGCAAGCAATAGCATACAACTAGGTTCCAGCGGTGCGTCTAAAACTGCTGATAGTCCCCTTGTGTGTGAACTTTATACTGCCATTATAAGTTTGCAGTAGAGAAACTGCGAACATCATTAGATGGACCCACTTAAACACTCACTCAGGACAATTCATAATAAGGTCATCTTTCAACCTGCTAGCCGTGTCGATACACTTAAGTATTCTTTATTCCCCATGGTGTTGTGACTGGGGGAATTTGTCGGGCCTTGAGCCATCCAAGGGTCAGGGCGAAGACGGGCCGAGGAGCCGGAGCTGATAACTTGAACGATTTATTTACACTATTTTACATGATGTTGAAGGTAGCGTGTTACATGGAGTAAGCATCATACTAGATGATGGAAGGAAGCTCTCTCCCCGAGCGTCCTGCGCTCGCGTTTTTATGCCCCCGAAGAGAGAAAGTCACACCGCCTCCTTCCCAACCTGGGAAGGGAGGAGAGGCCCGCCCAGTTCGCTGCCCGGCGAGGGTGTAACACACACAATACACGACACCACTGGCACAGTGCGAGAACGGGGAGTCGGACGCGCCGAGATGACTCTTCGAGGAAACATCGCTCGGGAAAGGCGCCATGGAACGTGAGGAATGTCCCCGAAGATGAATACAAAGCGCTCGGCTCATTGTCCGCTGAATGTTGACGACCCAAGCAATGACCACTCCCTCTAGGCAGCCCAGACAGCGAACAGCCCCCCCCCCGGTAATCTGTCGGTCGTGCGTGCCCAAAGGGCTTTTTGGCAAGACGAGCCGACGACTCCAAGGAATTCGCAGTACTACTGCTGTGTTGTTGCCGATTCTGGACGTCTCAGGACGCGCTGCGAAGCCGGAACCATTCCACGCGTCCAAGCGGCGCCCAGACATGGGGGCCGATCACAACAGCTCGTCCGCCGCCGGGAAAAAGGACTCGTAGATGGGCAGCCCAACGCTGCACCTTGAAGAGGCCTGGCAGCGCAGCAGCTCTGGAACGGCTGCGGCTCAGGTTTTCTCTCTCGCTCAAGTGGGGTCAGCAGGTCCGTAAGTAGTACTCTCCGTCGAAGGGGCCCCCGCAGGTCGAAGGCTGGGACTGACATTAGTGATCAAATCCGCACAGTACCCAAGCAGCGACAAGGCGGTACACCACCCCTCCCGAGATATGCCAGGCTACTGAACTCTTAGCCCGTTGTCGGCATAAAAGCAGCCACACTAGAACGTTGCCTGGAACGTCCCCAAACAAAGCAATATGGCAACGCTCCTAAAGTTTTGAAGAATTTACCTTAAATAAATTGCACTCAAGCCGCAAGTCGCATAGCCTTGAGGCAAATGGCGAGTGAGAAGTGAGAAGGTCGGGAAACTCAACTAACAAATTATATCCCTTTCTCAACGTCTGGCCGTGGCAGGCAGACTAAGTAACAGGTTCACCATGCAGTAAAGGTTAAAAAAAAATCCAAAACGAAAAGATACACGGAATGACATAACAAAATAAAAAACCCGGGCTGTCGTAACTCAATCGGAATGCGCTTGCTCCTTATCACAGGAAGCCTCGGCTGAGAGCATCAGCATTTCCATTATCCCGCCCCTTTTTGTAGCGGATCTCAAAATTATGTTCTTGCAGTGCCAAACTCCATCTCAGTAGGCGGCCATTTTTAGGCGACATATTCCGAAGCCATGACAAGGGACAGTGATCTGTCTCGACAAGAAAGGGCGAGCCGGCCAAGTAGCACCGAAGCTTGTAAATAGCCCACACTAAGCATGCACACTCTTTCTCTGAGGTGCTATAAGCCTCCTCACGTGTGGAAAGCTTACGACTAATGAAAAGCACGGGGTGCTCCTCTCTACTTTCATCTCGCTGACTCAGAACAGCCCCAAGACCCCTTTCACTAGCGTCGCACTGAAGTACAAAAGGTCGGTTATAATCCGGAGCTCGTAAAATCGGTTGAGACGTCAGTGCTGCTTTCAAAGCCTGGAACGAACTTTCCCTTAACTCGTCCCACTGGACTTTAACGGGCTCTCCCTTCCTTAAACTGTCGGTCAGAGGACTGGCGATCTGTGAATATTTGGGGATATAGTGTTGGTAATATCCAGTGAGGCCTAGAAAGGCCCTGATATCAGTTTTAGTGACAGGTCGGGGATAGTTCTCGATGGCGGCAAGTTTTACCTCGTGGGGCCGCCGGCATCCTCGCCCAACAATGTGCCCTAGATACTCTACTTCCGCCTGTCCCAATTGACACTTTTCTGCTTTAACAGTGAGGCCCGCGTTCCTTAAGCGCGTCAAGACGTCCCGCAAGTGGCTCAGGTGTTTTTCCCAGCTGTCCGAAAACACTGCAATATCATCTAGATAAGGAACAGCGTAGTTCTCTGCTCCCGCCAGCACACGATCCATGAGCCGTGAAAAGCAAAAGGGCGCGTTTTTGAGCCCAAAACTCATGACCAGGGGTCGGAAAGTGCCCAAGGGGGAGATAAACGCTGCGTATTTACTGGCTCGTTCGGTCATAGGCACCTGCCAGTAGCCGCGTGTGAGGTCTAGCGAGGAGACGTACTGAGCCCTGCTAACAGTTTCCACTCTCTCCTCTACGTTGGGAATAGGGTACAGCTGGTCTCGCGTGACGGCATTCAGTTTCCGATAATCGATGCAGGGTCTCGGTTCCTTCCCGGGTGCTTCCACCAGTATTAGAGGGGAGGTGTACTCACTCTCCGACGGGACGATGACACCAATTTCCAACATTCTTTGAATCTCGCGTGCGAGAATTTCCCTTTGCCTGGGTGACACGCGATAAGGCCGTGAAAGAATGGGTTCATTAGAAGTTAGTTCAATGTCGTGCTCAACTAAATCGGTTCTTCCTGGCCGGTCAACGAAAGCTCCCTCAAACTCGCGCAGTAGGTTCTCCAGTTCTCTTTTCTGTTCTGCATTCAAATTCGAGTTACTGGTGACCGTGTCTAGCAAGATGTCGAGGGACTGAGAATCAGAAGCCTGCCCGGGAAAAGGAAAATCTGTCTCTAATTCTTCCGGAACGTTAAGCGCGAGTTGAACTACTGCTGACCGCTGGTGGTAAGGTTTCATCAAGTTTGAATGGTAAATCTTTACCTCTTTCCGCCTTCCCGGTAGTTTGACCACATAATTGGTGTCCGACAACTTCTGCATAACCTTCGCAGGGCCCTCCCACTGAACCGCGAGCTTGTTCGCTTTAGATGATGCTAAAAGCATCACCTGATCTCCTTCTGAAAACGAACGTTGACGTGCGTTCTTATCGTACAGACGTTTTGCTTTAAGCTGCGCCATTGTCATGTTCGCCTCAACGAGTTCTCTGCAGGTCTGAAGTCGCCCGAGTAAGCCCAACACATACTCGATCACAGTGGGATCCTCACCCCTCCCTTCCCAAGATTCTCGCAGCATGCGAAGTGGGGTCCTTAGAGATCTCCCATACACTAGCTCAGCGGGACTAAAGCCGGTGGCCTCGTGCGGCACAGACCTCAGGGCAAACATGGTGGCTGGCAAGCATGCTTCCCAATCTTTCCGATTCTCGTAGCACAATGCCCGTAATACCCTTTTGAGAACCGAGTGCCATGCTTCTACTGAATTGCTCTGAGGATGTCTGACGGAACTGTGTATTATCCTAATGCCACACCTCTCCAAGAATGTGGTAGTTAGTGCGCTAGTAAACACACTGCCCTGGTCGCTCTGTAACTCTGACGGGAAGCCTACTCTCGAAAACACTGAAAGCAAAGCATCCACTATTTCTACAGATGACTGCTCCTTCAAGGGAACCGCCTCCGGGAATTTTGTGGCAGGACATATCAAGGTTAAGATGTAGCGGTACCCTGACTTTGTCACAGGCAGGGGGCCCACAACGTCCACGACAAGGCGGCGGAAAGGTTCACTAATGAGTGGCACCAACTTTAAGGGCGCTTTCTGCTGGTCGTGTGCTTTGCCTATTCTTTGGCACACATCGCAGGATTGCACATACCTCTCGGTATCCTTGAAACAATTGGGCCAATAAAACTCCCTAAGTAGACGAGTCTTCGTTTTCTTTTTGCCAAGATGGCCCGACCACCCGCCACCGTGACACAGCTCCAGTACTTTGGCTCGGTATTTCTGTGGAACCACTAATTGATCATAGTGCACCCCCTTCGAGTCTTTGTACTGACGGTACAAAATTCCGGCGCGGCGGTGCAAAAAGACGTTCTTCCGCGCCAACCCCTCCTCCACCATATCGCTCAACTTTTGCAGCGTTTTATCCTCGGCCTGTTCCGCAGCGATAACCTCCGGGCTTACTTTCGATAGCTCCAAGAACCCGCCCATGCAAGGTAGCACGGAAAGAAGGTTAACTTCCTCGCTGGCCTCACTGGAACTCTTAAAGCTGCTTTCGCCATCGCTCGGGACGTTCTCCTGATTCGCGTCTGCCCCTGTTTCGTCGGGGGCCTGTGCCTCTCTATTTTGGGAACTGCCGAGCTCCTTTGCGATCTCCTTTGCCTTAGACCGCGTTAGAGCATGTACAGTGTGTTCTCCAAAGCTCAGACCTTTCTTTCTTAACAGGTCCTCCGAGTGGTTAGAAAAAAGGTAACCGTACTGCTTCGGCAAACTTTGTGACACGGCAGCCTCTGTTTCCAGTTCTCCGAAGGGACCCTTGATGAGGACTTTGGCCACTGGCAGACACACACTGTCTTCCTGCGCTACCTGTCTGATCCACGCGCAGTCTCCGGTGAACCCATCCGCGGGCACGTAAGATGGGTGTATTACATCCATAGTGGCCGCAGAATCGCGTAGAACCCGGCAATTTTGCCCATTGACAGTCATCTCTCTTAAGTACGGTTCAAGTAACCTCATGTTCTCATCAGTATGGTTAAAAAGGGAGAAAACGAGTTTTTCCTTACGGCAACCCACTGCTAAGTGCCCCGGTTCATTACATCGATAGCACACAATGGGTTTCTTTGCCTCAAATGCTCTGTCGCGATTCTTATCCTGTTCTTTCTCTTTGCCAGCGCGTCCACTCATGGTCGATTCCCCGTGCGTGTCTTTTTCATTCGTCCCTCCTGGTGCAATAGGGGCATAACTGTTGCGCTCAGACTGCTTAGAATTCTCACGGTATGGTTTCTTTGCGGGTTTGTTGCGCTCTCTTATTTCCTCACGCCTCATGGTGTACTCTTCAGCCAGTTCTGCGGTACGCTCCAAATTCTTTTCCCCGGGCTGATCTAATACCCATAAGCGTGCTTCGTCACTTAGAACGTTCAGGAATTGCTCCGTGCAAATCAACTCGACTACCTTGTCATGGTCTCCAAAAGCTCCCTCGCCCTTAAGCCACTCGGTGAGATTGCACCTCAGACTGTATGCAAAATCGGCAAATGATTCACTGCTACGTTTGCTACTATTTCTGAAACGTCGTCGGAAAGCTTCAGCAGACAGCCGATACCTCTTTAGTAGCGCACGCTTTACAATATCGTAGTCATTCGCCTCATCTCGCGGCAAACGAGCCAGTACATCCGCTGCCTCGCATGGAAGCACGGTCAAGAGCATTTGTGCCCATAACTCACGCTCAAACTTGCCTTCGCAACTTCTCTCAAAATTGACCAAAAATAACCCGATATCCTCTCCCATCTTAAAAGGATTCAGGAGGTCTTTTATTTTTGGTGCCTTGCTTACTGGAGCATTGAGTGTTGCGCCTCCTGAGGTAGTTGCCCGAGCTATTTCTAAGTCTAGGCGCTTCTTATCCAGTTCGTGCTTGCGCTCGCGCTCGCGCACGCGTTCCTGCTCTTCTTTATGGCGCTCGCGCTCCTGATCTTCCCTTTTTTTTTTTATATCCTCCCACAACTCCACGATCTCCTCGTCATCTCTGCTTGCCTCCATAGCCCTGATGACTTCCGCCTTTTTAAGATGTTTCCCGCAATCAATCCCGAATTCCCCGCATATCACGTCTAGGTCCGATCTGTGCAACTTTCTCCAAGCCATGGCTGCTACTTTTCTGCCGACAAGTTTCTCAAGGGAAAGCGTTGAAGCAAGGTTCCCGTGAACAGGCTTCCAACACTCTTGTTACCAGGAAGAACTAATTTAAGCCTGGCAACTCTCAAGGAGAAAAGGTCGTGCACTCACCAAGCCGGAGTCGAATTCCTGCGCAGATCATCTCACCGCTGCCATCCACTGTTGTGACTGGGGGAATTTGTCGGGCCTTGAGCCATCCAAGGGTCAGGGCGAAGACGGGCCGAGGAGCCGGAGCTGATAACTTGAACGATTTATTTACACTATTTTACATGATGTTGAAGGTAGCGTGTTACATGGAGTAAGCATCATACTAGATGATGGAAGGAAGCTCTCTCCCCGAGCGTCCTGCGCTCGCGTTTTTATGCCCCCGAAGAGAGAAAGTCACACCGCCTCCTTCCCAACCTGGGAAGGGAGGAGAGGCCCGCCCAGTTCGCTGCCCGGCGAGGGTGTAACACACACAATACACGACACCACTGGCACAGTGCGAGAACGGGGAGTCGGACGCGCCGAGATGACTCTTCGAGGAAACATCGCTCGGGAAAGGCGCCATGGAACGTGAGGAATGTCCCCGAAGATGAATACAAAGCGCTCGGCTCATTGTCCGCTGAATGTTGACGACCCAAGCAATGACCACTCCCTCTAGGCAGCCCAGACAGCGAACAGCCCCCCCCCCGGTAATCTGTCGGTCGTGCGTGCCCAAAGGGCTTTTTGGCAAGACGAGCCGACGACTCCAAGGAATTCGCAGTACTACTGCTGTGTTGTTGCCGATTCTGGACGTCTCAGGACGCGCTGCGAAGCCGGAACCATTCCACGCGTCCAAGCGGCGCCCAGACATGGGGGCCGATCACAACAATGGCCATTAGTTTTTGGAATAGGCTGACAGCCAATGCTGTGAATTGTTCTACGCTGGAATCTTTTGTCAACTCTCTAGGATATTGATTTTTCTAAAAATGTATACATGTGAATCATGAAGTATTCTATGTGTATGAATACTTTCTTTCTTTTCTTTTTGTGGAACGTTATTATGCCTCATGTTACCTCTATGTATCCACTCCTGCATGGGCCCGATTAGGGCCTGCAGTATGTACAAATAAATAAATAAAAAAGATAGTATAACTAAAGACCCACTGGCAGCTTTTAGAGTGTAGTACTATGAAACAATTGTTAAATTAGTTGTTTCAAGGTTATACCTTTCAAGAAAAATCTCGTAATTTCCAAAACCTCATCTTACGTGAAAGATGTTGTGATGCAGAATCATCTGCACGAATTAATTGCGAATACACTGTAAACACGCCTGCAGTTTACTGGACGCCAAACCCGCTTTCGTTAGTCCCAGCGAGTGAGAAAAGTTGACTGGTCGCTAAAGATGACATTGCCCCATTTCTCTGTTGTCCAATCTTTCATTGATGTAGCGAACATGAGGCGTTCTTGTAGCTGGCTGTTTGAGAGGCATGACTTCTGAGCTGCTACGAAAGAGTGCAGGTCAAGCTCACTCAACCTTCTCAGAGTCTCAGACGATGCCGTGAGCGAGAGTGCTTCGCGGATGTCTTCTGCATTTTGAAAAGGACCAGCCACGATGGCGGCCATAATCAGGTGGTCTTCTTCCTCAGTCGTGGCCCTTGGACGCCCAATGCGCTCCATATCTGTGGATCTGCCGTCGTCACGGAAAGCCTGAATAATCCTATTGACGGCAGTGCGGCTCCTGTTGGTTCGACGGCAAACTTCGCGCTGAGGTACTCCCTCTACAAATAAACGCACAATGTGCCTTCTTTCGTCCGGTGGAACAAGGAGCGGCATCTTTCCAAATAGGCAATCACCACGTGCCCTGAAGCAAGCCTGCTACGTGTTCAGCATCTGATACGAAGATGCACCTATGTGTGCAAGAAAACTTTCTATGCATCCGCTTTTTCTTTATTTTTGATGACAGTGCAACATCTCCCATACAGTTTCTTCCAAGGCGCAGAAGCAGCAATGCTCATTGGATCAAGATGCTGCCTAACGAAAATGCGCCAGTAAACGTCACGTGAAAACATCGTCGCAGCGCTTCGTGAAACTTACCTACACACTGGCACACTAGTCGACAAAGGTTTCAGTGATTGCTCCGATACTGCTATGAAAGCAGATATGTGGCGGTCTTACCGCAGACAGTGCTCTGCGTTAAGACAGTGAACTAACAACGTCATGCACGGGAATAAAAAATTGACATGCAGGCGAGTACAACGAAGGCGCATATCCGGGAGAGCGCCCCTGTCGCCGCTAGGTGGCGTACTGCTAGGTGGCGTGGAAAGAATCTATGATAATACTCGGGGTAGTTCTCTACTGTTTGAGGCCAGGACGGGAGTATTGCGAACCAAGACAAATCGGGCCAAATACAAAGGGGTAGACACGGTATGCAGTGTGCGTGGAGAGGAAGAAGAAACTGCCGAACACTTGATAATGTTCTGTAAAGGGATTCACCCTATAGTTCAGGATGATGGCGTAGAGTTTTTCAAAGCACTGGGGTTTAGGGACAGGGAGGGAAGAATAGACTTTAAGCGGGTAGAATTAACTAGAAGGAGGTTATCTGATTGGTGGCTAAAGTCAAGGCATGAGTGAAAATTAAATCCTTTAGTGCAAAGTACGAATCCTAAAGCTCACTATTTAAAGAAAAAAATAAGTCTAGTTTTTGGTTCATTAAATATTACGGCTTGGTGGCGCCAGCCACCGCCCGATCTAAAGGGTACAGCCATATTCATCCATCCATCCGGATAGGCAGTTTGGCACGCGCTCGCGTGGTCCGCAAACTTTTGTGGTTGGCTGTATCTCCTTCGACGTTCAAACGGCAAGCTATTCGTATCCATAGAGTTTCTTAATATACACTAGAGGGAACTCTGGCGCTAGTGTCTTCTGGAGCTGCAACACACGGCGCTTCAGCGAGCATGGGAATGATGGGTAGTACACACATTTGTCTAATTTGCGTACTTTTGGCTTGCTTCTGGCTCCGTGTGTGTTCATGTGGCTTGGAGCTGTTTTTTCACGAAAACATAAATTATTAAATGTTCACCGCTTGCGCTTCACAACCTTATTACTTATTATTTTAGGCTTACCATTTCGAATCGGGTCACGAAGTTCAAAAGGGTTCTTTCTTTCTTTCAAAACAAAACCGTAACCAGCAATAAACGAAGCCGCAAGTACGATTCGCCAAGCGCAAGTACGAAGACTAGGCAAATGTGTGTACTAGCCATCATTCCCATGGTCACTAAACGATCGCAGCGCCAGAGTGCCCTCTAGTTAATTTTGGGAAACTCTATGTTCGTATCTACCACTAACCGCTCTTGGCGCGCATCTCGGGAAGGGGGGGGGGGGAGGGTAACCATCATGTTTTCTGCATTATCAGCAAGATGGTGCAGTGAGCACGCGGCGGCTGTCATTTCTCACGCGTACAGTTTGGCCCGCGTAAAGAATAAGGGGGTTTACGCTCAATCGCGCGCCCTTATCTTGCAGTGGGGAGAATCGTACGACTTGGCTATAGCCTTTGAGTTTTGGCGGAACGATTCTGTTGTAGTTACCAGGTGCACAAAGGTCACTGCAATTGTTGCACAGCCTCCGTTTGCGAAAAGGGCGCGCTTTTCAGACACAGCGAAGTAACAACTGAGACTCTTATTCACGTTCATCTGTACCTGTGCACGTTTTGTGCGTCATTTGTGCGTGAGAAACGCGGGGCATGTTTCGATCTGCTTGCCATTCTGCGCGTGACCTTCCAATTTGTTGCTATCGCGTTCATTGCTTCGCCTTTGCGGCAAAGCTGTGATTTTTGTTAGCATGTGGGACCGCCCTGTTTTGGAGCTAGGTTTGTCTTTTGTTCACGTGTGTTTAAAGTTATTCTATCAATGAAGGTGACACCAAATTGCTGACAGGTTCCCGAAGTGGATAGACCGTGTTTTGTACTGAACTGCCGTTATGGCTATCGGACTAGCGTGTGCTTCTCTTCAAAGTGCCATCTGAGAGAGAAAGTATGTGAATTCTCATAGTAACATCTAGACATGAACAACTCCACTGCTTTAGTGTGTTGTTTGTGAAATACTTTCGTAGTTCAAATATTTATACGGAGAAACAACTCCATTCCCTTGTGTCCTTGATATGAAATGATTGCGCGTTTCAAATAATTATTTATATCGCGCTCACATAAAACAAATGCAACTACGGTTCAACGATTTCCTGTGTGAATGATAGCAGCGATACGCATGAAGTTTGTTTCTGGTGCTGTAAATATTTCCTTTTGATAGAGCGTAATATTTATTTTTTTTGGGGTCCGCGTGTCAAAACCATGATTTTATTACGAGGGGTCTTGACTGATTTTGACCATCCGCGCCTGTTTAACATGCACATGCACCTAAGAACGCGGGAGTTCCTTGCATTTTTCCCCACAGGGAAACATTTTGATGGAGGATTAGCATGCTGGCTAACGTCGTTTTTTCAACTGTTTTTCTTTGCATCGAGGAATGCTGCGAACAGACAAAATACAGGTGCAGGCGAGCAGAACTTAGCTTTGAGTACTCCCCCATCGATCCGTGTTTACGATGCTCACAGCATGCACAAAGCATTTTCCTGCTAATGAATCCTTGAACCTGGTATGTGGCATGTAGCCATGTTTTACATGATATGTATGTCATGATTATCTCGTTTGGACATGTCATTTACCTTCGTCGTCTATTCACACCACGCGATACTAAATTTGGTATATGTAAAGGTAGCGAAATGGCCGTGAGCACGCTATGAGCGTACATGTAGACACGTTATACAGGACAGGCATGTCATGGTTATCGTGTTTGGACGTGTCATTTACCTTCGCAGTCTATTCACGTCACGTGATACCGAATTTGGTAAATCTGGAGCAAGTGAAATGACCACGAGCACGCTATGAGTGTAGCATGTAGTCATGTTTTACATGACACGCATGTCATGATTATCATGTTTACACATGTGATTTACTTTCGTCCTCCATTTACGTTACGTACCACCGAATTTCACATATGTAAAGCTAGCGAAAACAGCCACGAGCACGCTATGAGCATAGTATGTAGTCATGTTTTACATAACATGCATCTCATCATTATCATGTTTGCAGAAGTCATATACCTTGGTCATCCATTCATGTCCCGTAATACCAAATTTGGTATATGTGATGCTAGCGAAATGACCACGAGTGCACCGAGCGTGGCTTGTAGTCATGACACACATGAAATGCATATCATGATTTCCACGTTAGGGTCTGTCACTTATGTTCGCCATGCAGTCAGGTCATACCATACCAGTTTTGCATTATGTCATGTGAACGAAATCACCGCGAGAGCAGCAAGACCATGAAATGTAAATCATGAAATACACGTCATGATTTTCTTATGACTAGTCAATTATGCTCGTCATACAGTCATGTTATGGCGTACCAATTTTTGGTACAAATAACATTATCGAAACGGCCAGGAAAGCTAAAAGTCATAGATAGATAGATAGATAGATAGATAGATAGATAGATAGATAGATAGATAGATAGATAGATAGATAGATAGATAGATAGATAGATAGATAGATGTGGTCAAAGTCGCCGAAGTTCGCTATGAAATGCTTCGCGTTTAAAATTTTTCTAGGCATTCCAATTCAATCATTGTTGATGCGCCTGAGCCACCCAATCATACGTAATCCCTTAGAAATACACTCAATATGTGAACTCTAATTAAGATTTGCAGCGTGTAATAATTATACTCAAGTACTTTAATAAGTGTACTTGTGGAACAAAGTCCTGATTATATACATCAACTTGATTCGCACAGAACTCAATAGAAATGCTAGAAGAGCCCTTTTCTTAACATTAAGGGACATGCGCAAGTCACTAAACCGTACTTCAATGGCATTCAAATGACTTTAAAAAATACTGTACAACGAGTGTATGTAATTGCAAGCTGAAAACAATGCTATATTTCCTGCGTGTACATGCACTTGTACATTATCGGGAGCAGGGATAGAGTCTAATAATATATTGAATAAAATAGGGGAAACAAGGGATCCTTGAGGAACTACTTGTCACTTTGTATTGTTTGCTTTAATAACGCACATAAGACATGCCACCCGGATTCAATCGCATCACCTCGCCACCCTTCCTACTTCCAGGCCACGCTCTGCGTTCTGCACTATTATTGCTCCACATCGCACGGTGATTCCCGCGAACGTCACGCACGCAGCAAGACCGTCGTTACCATTGTGGTGTCTACATCCACTGGAAGCCTTACAACGATCCCCTGAGTGCAAAAGAAGAAAAACTTGTCAAATTTGGCCCTAAAACAAACAACATTACTGTTTCTGCAAGAGAAACACAGTGGACGCATTCACATTTACACGGGTGGGTCGGTTACTTCAGAAAGCTCAAGAGGCGCAGGGGTAATTCCGGAGAAATCCGTCACGATTAAGTTCAGAACTTGGCATCTGACATAATCCACGCCTGCAGAACTCGCCGCCATTCGTGCCGCCCTGGAGTTCCTATAGTTGAAGAACCGCAGCAGATATGGCCAATCTTCTGCGACTCCAAAGCAGCCCTCCAGGGCATTGCGTCGCCATATCGTCATGGGCCAAATGAACAGGTGGTTGTTGAAATAAGACTGCTTCATCACCAAGCTGTAGGGAAACAACATGACATAGCATATCAATCATTACCGGGCCACTGCAGCATCGATGGAAACAGCCCGATCTGCTCTTGATGATGCCCTTTTGTGCAGTTATGCCTTTATCAAGAACGGACGCCACTATAAGGCTTCGATCACTTGCAGGAGAAGCGACACTCGCTTTGTGGAATTCACCGGCATTCACCAACGTCCGCCTTCATGAATTGGACCCACACCTACAGCTCCGTCTTCCATCAGGAATAACTAGAGTTGAGGAGACACTTTTGTGCCGTCTGTGGATTGGGGTGGCCTTTACGAATGCTTATTTGTTTCGAATCGGAATGGCCAGCAGCTCGACATGCGACAACTGTGACAGCGCGGAGACACTCTCCATCTTCTCTGCGAGTGTCCTCGCTTAAGTTTGCAAGAAAAGAACTGTGGAAAGTTTTAGATACACTAGACAATCGCCAACTGTCGGAAGAAAGGGTATTAGGACACTGGCCAATACCATCCTCGGTACGCAATGCATTAGGAGCGTTGTTGCGCTTCCTGCGGGCAAGTGGTTTCATAGAGACAGACTGTAAACAGCGTCGTGGATCGTCTGTTGTCCTTCTTTTTTTTTCTCTCCTTCAACGTCTCTTTCCTGTCATCTTTTATTCCCCTTACTCCCTTCCCCAGCACAGAGTAGCCAGCCATTCTTAGAAGTGGCTAACATCTCTGTCTTTTCTCCTTCAATCCTCCTCCTCCTCCCTTTGAAGATGCCTAATTCTAGGAACAATAAAATGTACGTCCACGTCCGACATGGCGTCTTCATCTTTCTCGTCTTCTCTTTTGTAATTCTTCAGTTTTGCTTTGTTTTATTCGTACACAAATGCTGACTCGTCTCTACCGTTTCTTTCTTTGTATTGTTCTAATAATAATTCTCCGACTCCATGCGTCCCGGTATACGCCTCGAGGAGCAAAATCCACGACTCATTCCTAGCGCGCCTTGTCCCCTCTTGTAGCTCGTACGCTGAGCCTCCACCTTTACTCTCCACAGGCCGACAGGTCAATGCGCGTGCTAATTAAGCGAATGATTCATGCTGTTCACAATTCACATCGGGGGCCAGTAGGAAAGTCAGGCTCCAACAAGAAGCCCCGTGTCTGGCCCCGGTGCTTTGTATGACCAAGCATGCTATACGAGCCATTATTAGGCGCCAGTGAAACACCTCGCCTTACCTGCCGTCCGTAATGTACAAGCTTGAACCGCTGCCAGCACCGCCTGCTTCACCACCAATACCTATGTACGGCAGCAGCTGTTCGTGACTGATGGATTGGGGAACTCCAGTGTAAAGCTGTGCATTCACATATCATATTTTAATCCGATTTAAGCATGTATCGATTCGGTCGGTACGATGGCCTATATTATATTGCGGTCAAAGGAGTTCAATCGTGCTGAAAAGAATTGTGAGCTCCGTGGCGTCAGCTCAAAGTAATGTACATGAGATTCCCGACATCGTTGCTACCGCTATGTAGTTATGAGGGGCAAAAGAACCAATTAAGTGGTTAGAAATTCAGCGCTGTCGTTCTGTGAGAATTTTTTTGTAGCCTTGTGCTTCAAAAAAAGGTGTCTGTCAATATTCCCTTTCATAAACATTTGACCATTCTGTGGGGGTAGGCCGAATGGATTTACAATATCCGGTGCTCCGCTGTGTCCTCTTCATACAAAGGCCATGCCAGCCATTCCGAGCGGCGATAAATAAAGCCTGATGTATTTGTTTTACGACCAGACGCATTGTGGTAGTTCCGAAAAGTTATAAAACATTCGTTGTCTTTTGAGGATCTCTGATCACTGCACTCTCTCGGGTAGGCGAACATTTGAAAACCTGAGAGACGAGGTAGTGCGCGCCTAATTAAACGAACGGTTGGTAACTACATTTACCAACACAAACAAAATGTGTGTGTGTGTGTGTGTGTGTGTGTGTGTGTGTGTGTGTGTGTGTGTGTGTGTGTGTGTGTGTGTGTGTGTGTGTGTGTGTGTGTGTGTGTGTGTGTGTGTGTGTGTGTGTGTGTGTGTGTGTGTGTGTGTGTGTGTGTGTGTGTGTGTGTGTGTGTGTGTGTGTGTGTGTGTGTGTGTGTGTGTGTGTGTGTGTGTGTGTGTGTGTGTGTGTGTGTGTGTGTGTGTGTGTGTGTGTGTGTGTGTGTGTGTGTGTGTGTGTGTGTGTGTGTGTGTGTGTGTGTGTGTGTGTGTGTGTGTGTGTGTGTGTGTGTGTGTGTGTGTGTGTGTGTGTGTGTGTGTGTGTGTGTGTGTGTGTGTGTGTGTGTGTGTGTGTGTGTGTGTGTGTGTGTGTGTGTGTGTGTGTTGCAAAGTTTTATCGCAAAAAACTGAAGAATGATTTTTTTTTCACGCTGTCTAGTTCTGCCCCACGTAGCGTATAGTTTCGCCCCGCATGTTGGAGGGAAATGAGACATTTGGAGCATTATCTGTTTATTTTTAAAATAATGTTTTGAATGGTGGCAACATGCCAATATTCAAGTGGCACATACCTTGTACCCAAAGAAACGTTTGCATTTATGTTCAATTGTAAGGAGTGAAAAATAAGAATAAATGTTCACTATTTTAAATTTCTTTGTCGTCCCGCCGCGGTGGTCTAGTGGCTAAGGTACTCGGCTGCTGACCCGCAGGTCGCGGGATCGAATCCCGGCTGCGGCGGCTGCATTTCCGATGGAGGCGGAAATGTTGTAGGCCCGTGTGCTCAGATTTGGGTGCACGTTAAAGAACCCCAGGTGGTCGAAATTTCTGGAGCCCTCCACTACGGCGTCTCTCATAATCATGTGGTGGTTTTGGGACGTTAAACCCTTATATCAATCAATGAATCAATCAATCAAAATGTTTGTCACATTTCACCTCGCCTTACACTATATACCATATTTACCTTACCCTCCCAAGAGCCAACACACTTTGGACTAGGAGAGAGTGCACTTATACCGAAAAATTGTTCTGCCAGAAACGTTTGGTAGCGGTATTTCGGTGATCCCTTTCTTCAAAAATGACAGAGCAAGAGGACAGGTGTAAATGTGACTCTGTAAACAGCGTCGCGCGCACACATTTCTCGCGGGCAACTTATCTGATACGTAGTAATATCGATTATCCGAGCCCGGCTGACGGCGTCGCGTGTTCAGTCGCCGAACGACATTTGGCGCGTAGGCGCAGCTCGATCTCCGGTTGTTCCAACTGGCACCACCACCTGCTGTGACGACCAAGCAGTCGGCGAACGCATCCAGGCGTCTGTTCATTATCGGGTGTGCATGTGTGACGCAGAAAAAGTCCGCCCGCTGACGTGTGCGTATGCGGGCGTTTTAAATTGACTTTGTATTAGTTGAAAAGAGATTGACACGAGAGCCAGCAGCGTAAATAGAGAAAACTCGAAACATCGCCACACAAACATTCAAACCACGTTCGCGTGCTGGTTGGTCTCAGCATGGCTGGTGTCTATCACACATACTAATCGAATTCTCTGTACGCCATACAGAGGTATATTGCTGAGAGGGCGCTCAATGTTTCACTCTTAATTCACTCAATCTTTTTTGCGACTATCTGAGCCCTGCAAAGTCTATGTAGACGAGGTAAACACCCGCTGTTTTTAAACCGTAAATGTCTCTTGTATTGGTTGCTCGTGAAGATAATTTCGTAACCTGCTTCGAAAAGTTATCTTCGTGTATGAGGCCCATCGTGCCCTTGGATGTTTTTTTTTTGTTGCCCATACAAAAAAAAAAAGAGAAAGAAAATGTCCCAGCCATTCCTATCGCTGAGAGGAATTGCTGCATGAACAGAAGTGAGGTGAGAACAGACAGACCGAAACAGAGAAGGATAAACAGGTTGTTTGAACAGGAATAAGCACCTCTTAGATATATGCTCACCGACGCGTCTGCAGGCGGACCCATCTTCGTCAAATGCACAGATAGATCCACCTATCTAGCATGTCTGACGTCCTTGTTTGGACAACCTGAATACTGAATAGGAGTGGTGATCTCACACCTGCTGGCGTCGCTGCACGTCGAAATCATCTGGTGATGGCCGAGTATTGCAGTTCAGCCATATCAAACCTAACTTTAACACAAGTTTAGAGCTCGAAGCAAGCCGGGTTCGCTCTATTCATACAGTGAATTATGCCCACGGCAGGCCACTTCCCCTTCTTTACTCGTAATAAAGCAGGGGCCCACGAACACTGTCACTACGTGCGATTCGACGTCTCAGCATGCGGTAGCTGGACATTCTAACCACCGTCCCAGCCGTTGGATGCAAAATGGGTTTTCGTGAAGCAATGGTGCCCCAATATTTGTGTTGGCTTTTGCACTACTGCTACTTATCGTGTGATACTTAAGTAATCGCAGCAGATGATGGTGTATCAGAAGATGGCGACGATTGTTACATCACAGAAATATACCTGAAAGCGTCGGATTTTCCGGTATTCTTTACTGCTGTCTTTATCTCTTCTGTTCTTTTGTTATCGCACTGTTTACTGTAATGAGGCGTACAAACGACTGCCTGTCAAGAAGAAATGAAATAGCAACAGAGATTAGAAAATTCTTCTTGGGATCACAGTTCCTGCGGATTCAAGGTTATCTTGCCCCGCCGCAGTGGTCTAGTGGCTAAGGTACTCGGCTGCTGACCCGCAAGTCGCGTGCTCGAATCCCGGCTGCAGCGGCTGCATTTCCGATGGAGGCGGAAATGTTGTAGGCCCGTGTGCTCAGATTTCAGCGCACGTCAAAGAACCCCAGGTGGTCGAAACTTCCGGAGCCCTCCACTACGGCGTCTCTCATAATCATATGGTGGATTTGGGACGTTAAACCCCACGATAAATAAATAAATCAAGGTTATCTTAGGCACACTGTGCAGAATGAGTGAGTGGCCACATTAACGCGAAGCAAAGAGGTGCAGCGCACGCCATAAACGTAGGTGGCAATGCGGCAATCAACGACGCAGCAAAGCCAATTTCTGCCATGATTAGCGTTGCCACATCACATCATATCGCTTCGTTCGTTCGTACTTGTAACGTTCCTAACTGCAACAGTAGAAGTGCTTATCAAAGAAGGTTTCCAATGGCGATTGAAAGTATCGTAAGTGCTGTCGCTTCAGTTGATTGATTGATTGATATGTGGAGTTTAACGTTCCAAAACCACCATATAATTATGATAGACGCCGTAGTGGAGGGCCTCGGAAATTTCGACCACATGGTGTTCTTTAATGTGCACCCAAATCTGAGCACACGGGCCTACAGCATTTTCGCCTTAATCAAAAATGCAGCCGCCGCAGCCGGGATTCAAACCCACGACCTGCGGGTCAGTAGCCGAGTACCTTATCCGCCAGACCACCGCGGCGGGGCTCTGCTGTTCTAGGGTTTACCGAGCTCAAATGGCATTTCAGTATAACCACGTCATAGTTTCGTATATCTTGAGTGATTGCCGCAACATACAAATAAAGCCTATAATGAAGAAACACGAAGTATTACAAGCGAATTTTGCTGCAGTGTGGAATGAAGCCAGCAGTCACGGTGTCATACCTTACGCTCTCTAATAAAAACAAAAAAGCGCGAAAAAACGCGAAAGAAGACAAAGAAAACTACACGACAAGCACATACTGAAAAAGAACCCAAAGAACTTTGTTAGCCGAGTTGGTAAATCATGATGAAAAAGGGCTTGTGCTGTAGTTTTCAATGTCTTGTCCCGCACTTTTTTTCGCGCTTCTTTTTTTATCAAGATATACGAACTCGCTCAACAATCCATCTTTTTAATTTACATTCCCAACGGCTTCTTTGCATGTAGCAGTCTGTAAAACAAATGGCCTGCTCTATAGGACTTGTACAGTTCCAGAAATACGTCAATATGTCTCTATTCAGCTTTCACGCAGAAAACATTACGAGAAGATTTTCTATATTGCGGAGGCGTTCAACAGCAGACCCTCTGCTTAATAAACAATGCGCCACAAGGCAGCTCCAGACAGCTGCCACGGAGCTATCGCAATCCTTGAACAGCTCCCGCTGAGGATGTCTATGTACTCTGTGTAATTTGAATTTGGAGAAACCATATGTACTTTAATTTACGTCTAGTTTCTAAAGGCTTACGAAGACCTCGGTCATGTGCTTCGAAGGTAATATTTCTAGCGTGAAGGAATGGAAGAGAACATAAGAAAAATTATTTGCCTTTGGGTGACTTGTGCTGTGGTATATGGCTTCAGGACACATTACTATAGCAAGGAGCAGGCCTTTCTTAAAAGTTCGTGAGGGGACTTGGCCATATTACGTTTATTTTTTCTTATAAACGTGCTGGCGCATATTTGTTTTCGTTGATTGGTTGAGCTGTTTTGCTGTTGTTAGTTATGTCGTTTTCTTGGTGGTTTATAAGATACTCACGTGTGTGTGTGTGTGTGTGTGTGTGTGTGTGTGTGTGTGTGTGTGCGTGTGTGCCTGCGCGTGCGCATGGTGATAAGCTCTATTCCTTGCCACCATGCTTCATAGGAGTAAGAACAACCGTGCGCTCCGACATATGTGCGCGTTGAAGAAGCCCAGGTGATCTACACTATATCGGGATCCATGCCTCACAATAATATTCGTTATTTCAGCGCGCAAAACCCTAACAACAGTTATTACGTATGTATAACGAAGGTTTTTTTTAGTTTAGCTGTGTACAACGGCTGTTATCTTTCGTTTGGTGAAATTTCAGTTCAAATCTCATAAGAGGAGTGAAATAACGGCCCGCCTGCTTTACGACGCTGGTTTCGGTCGCACTGTCTTAAGCTTCCGAACACCCTGCGACGTCACCTGCTAAACCACGTGACTGCGGGCACAATTTCTCTATACATAAAACAATCCAGTTGGACTGACAGAATGTTAGACGAATGAAATTCAGAGTTAACCATCACATGGTAAAGAAAGAGCCAACAAAAACTGAAGGCTTGCAAGAACAAAGATGTCCGTTAAAGGCACACACGGGCGTAGCCAGAAACTACACGTACTGCTGTACGTCATACGAAACATTATGCACAAACAAAAATCCAAGAACACAAATCGCATTACACAAAAATAACTGTACAGAGAATTCAAAAGAGCGCACACGGTTGTGAGGTATCATACATGGGTCATCCAACAACCACAGCAGGCCTTCGACGCAAAATTCAGACCTTCGACGCAAAATTTTTGTCTGTATGTCTGTACATTTGTCTGTTTGTCCACCCTTTACAATACCTGGTACTCTGAGCGGCACTAGCCGGTACCCCAAACGGCCGACCGCATCCGTAGCGCCCACCAATGTTGCTCAAGATTCAGCGTTCATACTTGTGCAATTGTAAATTAAAACGCAATTATTGCGCATATCTGAGGCACCATAATAACACGTATATATTCTGTATGTGCGTCTTTTACTAGAAAAGGCATACATAAGTAATTCTAAAGACCAATCACGCTGCGCTGACCGTGCAACGCTTGCACAAAAAGGCGAGTGTTTCCAACGCTTTGGTAAGACGACATGGTGGTGTCACCTACCCGTCACCTTGCGTTCTACACCTTATCACCTCTGAAACGGGCGCGCACGCCCGAGTCAGAGCCACGTGCTTCGTTTTACGAGAAAACTGCCAGATAGCGCTCATGTCTCACGTGTGCCGTGACTTGATGCGCTCGTTTGCCTCCGCTGCACGCTCGAGGCACTCTAATGCAGTGCCTCCAGAATACCATTCACCAATTTTTGCGCAGAACGTCAAATAATTGTTTTGTTCACTCTCTCCACACGCAAGATTGTCGTCTTTCGACAACATTTGCAGATTAATATGCAGATACGGGGCCAATTTTCTTGCTTCTGTTCTTTTTCAATGCGCGAAAGATCATTTCTCTTCCTACACAGATTATTCAGCATTATATGTGACACACATGATTGATTTGATTGATTGATATGTGGGGTTTAACGTCCCAAAACCATCATATGATTATGAGAGACGCCGTAGTGGAGGGCTCCGGAAATTTCGACCACCCGGGGAGTCTTTGACGAGCACCAAAATCTGAGCACACGGGCCTACAACATTTCCGCCTCCGTCGGAAATGCAGCAGCCGCAGCCGGGATTCGATCCCGCGACCTGCGGGTCAGCAGCCGAGTACCTTAGCCACTAGACCATCGCGGCGGGGCTATATGTGATACACAGTTAGCTACCAATGAGACTAGGAGATTATACCTGTGCCCCATTTTGGCAGGCATGTCCTCAAGCCTTGGCATAGAGTCCAGTGTCAGTTGCCGAACGATTTAGAGGTGAGGCAGCTCTTTGACTAGCCTGTGTGACACTGTCCCTCCGTATGAACCTGCGCTTCAGGTGTTGGCGCCGTGCCAAGTTGACGTCACGCTCTCTTCGCAGTGGGCGCTGACGTCACTCTCTCCCTCGCTAGCCGCGCGCTCGCCGTGGTGCCCGCAGCTGCCGCCTCGTCTGTTCGCCCGCAACACCGCCGGCTCGTCGGTTCACACCCAATAAACCTGACATTCGCCTAACGTAGGCGCTGAAACATGCCTGTACATGTCACCTACAAGACCTACGCCAGCCATCGTTTTAAACGAATCGTCCACCACTCACCGCAGCACCCGCGTTAGCGCCGTTCAACCCGTGACGCCACCCGTGCGTAACGCTGCTGCTTCGCGTTCCACCAGGGTTCCCTTCGGAGAGATGATCCAAGTTTTTAATTTGGTTTGGCCTATCAAGAAACAGGGTAGAGTTGATTTGCGTCATAAGTTTCTTAACTACAACCTATACGTACGTAACTACTGTAGTCCCAAGGACAGAGGGAAATTTGAGGCCGCCTTGATCTAGTTTTGTGTTTAAAAAGTGACTGTCCTCTTCTGTTTCGAGCTCATTAGCAGTAATGACAAAGTGCTCTTGGCAACTCTTGCACATGTGAAATTTTATTTCAGCATGTGTACAGTAGCCAGCAACGTAACCAATCACTGGCATTTCAGCCCTGAGCTGATCGAGGTCAGCATCATGAACTTAAACAACTACAAGAAATGCCCACATCCTTTACATTAAGTACTTCTTCAATGCCATTGAGGTCGTCGCTGCTCATCCTTGGGAGGGCATTCCGAAGACGAATTTCGCCCTGTTTTGCTAAGCTGGGTAGTAGTAGTTCAATGAAGAAAGGAAAAAAATGGCCCCGTATCTGCATGTAATCTGCAAGTGTCGTCGAAAGACGATAGTCTCGCGTGTGGACAGAGTGAACAAGACATTTATTTGATGTTCTGCACAAAGAAATCGGTGAATGGTATTCTGGAGGCGCTGCGTTAGAGTGCCTCGAGCGTGCAGCGGAGGCGAACGAGCGCATCAAGTCACGTCACACGTGAAACATAAGTGCCATCTGGCAGTTGTCTTAGAAAACAAAGCGTGTGGCTTTGAGACGGGTGTGCGCACCCATCTCAGAGGTGATAAGGTGTAGAACGCAAGGCGACGGGTAGGTGCCACCACCGCTTCGTTTTAGCAAAGCGTTGGAAACACTCGTCTTTACGTGCAAGCGTTGCATGGTCAGCGCAGCGTGACAAGCGCTACGGTCCTTGAAATTACTTATGTATGCCTTTTTTAGTAAAAGATGCACATGCAGAATATATACGTGTTGTTAAGGTGCCCCAGACATGCGCAATTATTGCTTTTTAACTGACAATTGCACAAGCATGAACGCTGAATCTTCAGCAACATTGGTGGGCGCTGCGGATGGGGTCGGCCATTTCAAGTACCCGATGCCGTTAAGAGTGGACAAACAGATAATTGTACAGACAGACAGACAGACAAAAATTTTTGCGTTGAAGGTCCCCAAAAAGACTATCGTCTTTAAAAGACGCTTATTTCTGCAGCCCTTAAGGGAGCATGGTGCAGCGTCTTGTAGGGGAATGTGGGAAGGGCAATAAAGAAAAGGAAAGTAGAAGGCAGGGTTAGAAGCAGTCAGCAGAGGTCACAAGGCACAACACACAGAGGCAACTGCCACAGCATCAACAGCAGCCAGTGGTGGACGAGAGTCCTGTGGAGCGTCTCGATGTTAGTGAGGCACTTCTGCCCCGCAACAGGGCTCTTAGTTGAGCTGAGTGGTTCCGGACTGTCCGCTGAGCGCTGCCAGACACACAGCGCGCAACGGGTCATCCGGGGAAAGTGCGTCGCCAACCGCGCTCAGAGCAGCGAGCAGGGAAGCGATGAGGGCATCCCACGGGTCCAGTGCAGGCTCAGCAAGCAGGGCAGGGGTGGGCTCGTTGGAGAGGGGCTCAGCGGTGGCAGGATGAATCGGCGTGGCGATGGTGTCAGGCGCTGCAGGCGAGGATCCTTGGTGGGTCTCTCGGGAAGGTTGGCCCTGACCGCGGCAGCAGAGGAGCGAACCTCTCGGCACCACACGTGTACTGCGGCCTTGACTGCCCTTTTCGAGAGCGGCGTTGCAGCTGTGGCCAGCAGCGTGGTCACTCTCCGCTCCTCCTGCCAACGAGGACAGGTTGGCGTGTCAGCAGGATGCCCCCCTCCACAGTTGACACAGTAGGGACGGCATGTAGTGGCGGCCGGGCGTTGACGGCCGCATCTGATGCAGGCGCTGGCGCGCAGGTATGCCTCTGACACATGCCCGAAGCACCCGCACTGCCGGCACTGTAGCGGACGTGGCCTGGCGTGCCGCAACCGCAGCTCCTTTCGCACCCGGTGTTCCTTTTTAGTTGGAGCAATGAGTAACGTATTTAGTTACTTTTTCTCGGTAACTGATACAACACTGGTTTTGGCTGCTTAAGCCAGGAATGTTTTTTTTTAATTTTGAGGGGAAAGCACTCAAAGCATCCACATCGTTTTATTCTCCACCATCCGCGGGTTAACCTATTTGACAACAGTGCGTTCAGCGTCACCGATGTTTGAGTGCACGTAGTCTCAGGCACTGCCCCGCTGTGGGGCGCTAGTTTCTTTTGGTATTTAGAATGGTGTATCAAACTGACGCAAAATTGTTCGTAATTAACGACGCAGGCACAAATTATAGGATGTGTTGAGCATTTACGATACAATTTTGGTATACGCAAAGCCATAAATAACCAAAAAAAGTTGCAAACAAAACTTTCACTGTCAGGGTTTCTTTAAGTCGAGTGGAGTCTTACGACATTCTACAGTGGGAAAGAAGGGGTTCAGTCTTTCATTATTGAGTAAAAACACTGTTGTGCCAAGAATGACTGTATAGCAACAGAGCAGCTGGGTGCTTTCAAAGGATTAAAAAAAATGTTACCTATTACTCTTTTTGGGCGAGTCCTGACTTGCCAATAAGTGTCTCCCTTTGAAGATACACGTTAACTCTCTTTTGCAGAGCCCCCAAAAGAGAGTTAAGATGTATCTTTAAAAGGAGTTATGTACGTGACATGTCATAACTAGGCAAAAAGAGTTTTTTCCCCCTTTTCCTTACTTCAAAAGGCGTACGTGCAGCTTATACCATTGTTCCTTGATGCGTCCAAGAAAAGGCTTATTATTAAGGCAGGAGTACGCTACTGCACTTGAAACGCTTCAAAACAAGCGCGACATTTTTTTTTTCCTTTTTGATGAGTGAATACGTGAACGTGGCAGCTAAGCTATTCTCGTCAAGAAACGTTCCTTCTGTTTTCATTGCGCGCCTAGATATTTTTTTTGATGGCATACGGCGAGATTTTTTGGAGCGCAGTCAGATCAGGGTTTATAGACATTATAAGTTGTCTTCCCTCGAGGGAAAATCAATTGAGACGCTATGTATTGCGCTAGACGCCTCGCTGCGCGCACAGGAGGAAGCGACTTTTTCATGGTCTGCTGCCATTTTTCTTCAACAAGGGCGTAGCCAGAATTCTTTTTTTTTTTTTGCGGGGTGGGGTGGTTTTAATAATAACTTATATTTGTTCGTGCGTGCGTTTGCATTAGTGCGTGTATATATACGCAAGCTAAATTGAAAATTTCGGGAGATCTTAACCCCCCCCCCCCCCCCACCTACCTTGGCTATACGCCCATGTTTTTCAGCTAACTAAACTTGTTCGTCAGCGCTACGAGAGTGTTTAACTGCTCAAGTGTACTTGCATGTTTATGGTGCACCCGGGTTACTAATTGCGATGGCCGGATGTACGGCTAAGTGGGTCTCACAAAGCCTTCGCAACGACTGTGAACAATGTAAGAGGCATCACATTGCCTTGTGGGCATTAGTAAATAAGATTCTGAGAATGGGAGCCAATTTTCGCTTAATAGGTTTAGCACCCATCACCGTAAGTCAGCGGAAACATAAGCCTCTACCTTGCCTAAGGGACTACTGTCAAGTGCATAATTTTCTTTCTTTCTTTTTGTTATTCTTTATTTCTTTCTTTATAATTTCTTTGCTTTTTTTCTTTCTTTTTCTTTTCTTGTTTCTTTTTTTCTTGCGGTCCCGCTTCTTGAAAATTTCGTTCGACATGTTTACGATTAATACTGATGCGTAAACGAATATTTCTACAGCGTCATTTTTATGTATCCCCACATGGAACAGTAATCTATAATTGTTTGTCAAAATGCGTAGTGAACTTCAATCTTCCCATTGACTAAAATCTAGAGCTCTTTCTTGAATCATACTTTTCTGTTCGATACATTGATGCATCGTTTCGCGCTAATTCACGCTGTTTTAAAACAGTGAGGAATACGCTTGCATCATATTCACTTATATGCTGGCTAACAACATGCTGGCACGTTTTCCGTGTCATTACTTTCGGCCATGCACGGAAGTATATTTTTGGGCAGCAATATCTTCAACTTCTGTGTAATTCTGCGTTATATTGCCTTTCTTTGTTCTTTTTGTACATCAATATGTATCATGGGCAACAACTGATCGATATTTGTGTTATGTTCTGACCCATGTTGACCCCGTGTAACCATGTTGATCCAATGACTACAGAGCAGCCCATTTCCATGTAACAGTTTTTTTTAGTTTCTTCGTCATAGTGTCGTCTTTCACAATTTCCGGGAGGGCGATAGTGATGAATTGATCAATGTAAGCAATTCGAATTTGGCGCAGTGTGATTCGGCCATGATTTTTGGGGATAGAAAGGCGCATTATCTGTGGATTGAAACTATCATCCAGGTGATGGCGCACACCCTCCACACCAGCATTGCAGTTTCAACAATCAGGTACAGGCATTCGCATGCATTACACGCCTTGTAGTGGCAACACTATGGTACGAACACTCTATAAATGTGTACCATTGCAGTTCATGCCAAGAATCGTCGTTGCCGATAGCGAAGACACAAATTTCTGCAATATTAGCCAGCTTTAAAAAAGCGCTCCATGAAATGTGTTGGCAATTGAATTTCAAGGAGTAAGAAAATTATGGATCATCTCCCCGAAGGGAACCCTGATGGGATGCGAAGCAGCAGCGGTGCGCACGGCGTTGACCCGGTTGAAACGGGCATTGACACGGGTGCTGGAAGAACGGTTTGGAGCGACAGTTTGTGTAGCGGTTACTCGAGTAAACGCTTCTTTGAAACGCAAAGAC
This sequence comes from Rhipicephalus microplus, assembly GCF_043290135.1. Classification (NCBI taxonomy): domain Eukaryota; kingdom Metazoa; phylum Arthropoda; class Arachnida; order Ixodida; family Ixodidae; genus Rhipicephalus; species Rhipicephalus microplus. The sequence continues at coordinate 30,418,338 of NC_134710.1, forward strand.
AGTGGAGGCGGGTTGGGTTTCGTATAAGTTTCATCGCAGATAAACTACCCGAACGAGTGTTTCCACTCGACGTGCAATCGAGCGTTGCGAGCGGTGGAGCGGGTGAAAAGAGAGAGAAATGCGTTGCGAGCGGGTGGCGGAGCCGCCAGCTCCGGGTGCTGCGGTGAGCGTGCTGCGGGTTAGGGAGAGAGTGAGAGCACCGTGCACTTGCGAAGGGAGCGTGGCGTCGATACGCAGCTGTGGCGCGACCTACTTGGCACCACGCTAACACCAGCGGTGAGGAGAACGCGTTGCGGTGCGTTCGTATGGACGCACGTACGTACGGCGTTACACACGTGTGTCAAAGAGCTGCTTCCCATCTAAAAAAAGGGGGGGCGGTCACATGGCGAGTGCTGTCTGCATGAAAGATAAAGCACACATTCGGAAAAAGAGGAAGAAACTGCGCCTCAGGAGCTGGACTGATAGCTGAAAGCATCTCGCGATGTTCGCAAAACACTTTGCAATCGTATTGCTTCCTTTCAAATCTGTTGTACACCCTTCCAAAAAGAAGGAAATGTTCATAAACTGTGTTTTATAAAACGCCCTGTTTTATTACGAAAGAAGTACGGTTCGCGAAACTGCAACCAACAATACGACGACGAGCGTAGATTGTACTCCTTCAGAACGCCTTTCAATCCACATCTGCCGCAAGGACCAGAAACCCACCACGGTGCGTGCGGATTGTGTCGTACCGCTTATAAGAAAAGATAGAAGCACCCTCCTTCGACTGAATGCACTCTGCAGTAGTACATGATTCATATGTAGGGGTTAACGTTCCAAAACCACCATATTGATTACGAGAGACGTCGTAGTGGAGGGCTCCGGAAATTTCGACCCCCTGAGGTTCTTTAACGTGCACCCAAATCTGAGCACACAGGTCTACAGCATTTCCACCTCCATCGGAAATGCAGCTGCCACAGCCGGGATTCGATCCCGCGACCTGCGGGTGAGCAGCCGAGTACTTTAGCCACTATACCACCGCAGCGGGGTTCTGCAGTGGTACAAGACTCGGCTTATCCCGTTTCGTCAATTTGTTCTTCGTGCGCTCAGAAATAAACAAACAACGTTACAGAACGCAGTAAGGAAAAAAAAACGACAGCGAGAAAGTGGGCACAATCGAACTCTCGATTGATTGATTGATTGATATGTGGGGTTTGACGTCCCAAAACCACCTTATGATTATGAGAGACGCCGTAGTGGTGGACTCAGGAAATTTCGACCACCAGGGGTTCTTTAAGGTGCACTCAAATCTGAGCACACGGGCCTACAACATTTCTACCTCCATTGAAAATGCAGCCACCACAACCGGGATTCGATCCCGCGACCTGCGGGTCAGCAGCCGAGTACCTTAGCCACTAGACCTGCGTGGCGGGGCATAATCGAACTCTCTAAACCCTCTCGGGCTAAAACTGTTACTCAAGCTCGCGAGACATCAGCGCATGCGTCAAGCTCGCTGCAGCCTTAAACATAATTTTGTGCTTTATTGACGAAGCCTCGACGTCTGGTCTGAATGCGAAATCGAAAGTTGGAGTGACGTGGTGCGAAAAACAAGTTTATGACCGATGCCTAAAAGCCAGGGCGCTGCGAAGGTCACGAGGAGGAGCTATTCCAAAAATGCTACACGGTACGCAGTGTGGCTCGAAATTTGATGGCGCGCGCTATCTAGCACGTATATGCCAGCCTAGCCGGCCTGTCGAAACGAGAAGTCCTTGGCGCATCGTTTCTGCTTACTCAAACCGCGTTGCGTTTCGAAAGGAATGCTGGCGTGACGCGTTAGCGTGTCCTGTTACGATATAGAGCGTGTTTCGTGCAGCCGTGTTGTCTACTTTCGTCATCGTCCCGTTTTTATAGCCATGTTTTTTTTTTGAGAAAAACGCTTCTCGCAAAGACCTAAATGTCGTTATGTCACAAATGTGAACACATATATAGTCCAGTGCTCCCGAATCACATTTGCGCAAGTACTCACATTGGCTTAGGTTCGGTAAACGTTGTTACTTTAATTTACCACTGGACCGCGAACTTTTAATGTACACTTGATTAAAGCATATTTGGGTGCACGTTAAAGAACCCCAGGTGGTCTAAATTTCCGGAGCCCTCCACTACGGCGTCTCTCATAATCATATAGTGGGTTTGGGACGTTAAACCCCACATATCGATCGATTGATTAAAGCATGACAGGCTTCGTGGCACAGGGTGCGCGGAAGCGCGCTCACTCTACAAAGTAGAAGAGCTGGAAGTGCACGTTATATTAATTATTTCACCACGGCTACACTTTTTTCTATTCTGCACGCTGACCTATGATCACTTGATGGTTGTTTTTCTTCTGTTCTCTATCTTGACATAGACCTTTAATTCCCTCTGATACCTCTAATGGGCCTGTTGTGGTCTTTAACCAACGAGCATAAATAGAGCTCTTGTGCACTCGCTTTCTTCTTAACAGTTTATTTTTGTACCTGATATTCCCGCATTTTGAGTTTGTTTACACTAACGAAATATCATTTATGAGTAAGTGTTTACGCGCACAAAATTCATTACATTTATTTAGTGCCATCAACGCGATCACGTTTTGTGAGTGACCTAAAAGCAAGCGCGATACGTGATTCAGAAGAAAGTCGTAATCGCCTCACCGCACAGGGTTCGAGCGGAAACCTAATCAATGCATTCTGTGTGGCAGTAAAGTTTCATACGACAGTGGAACGCCAGTGTGTGAAATCGCTTTCAGAGAAGACTTGGGCGTCATATATACTCGACAAGTGACGGTATAGCGAGCGTAACTTGGAGTGGCGTTAACGCGGAAAAGCACCACGCCCAGCACAACATGTTAATTGCGTAACGAGTGAGTGGTAGGTTCCCACCTATGAGAAAGTGCTCAGTCATCATTCATCATCATCAGCCGAAGCATCAACAAAGTGTGCTGGTACTCATGTGAGATTGGTACGCAAGCGCGTTCGCTAACGTCTCTATACCATTGAAAAATACTTGCAAAGAGAAAATTGCTCGCATGAGGCGGTCAAAGAATAAGTTCAATGCAAAACGTATGCACTATAGTTGCATCATAGCAGCTGCAGGCCTCACTTGAAAGACGGCCAGCTTCACTGGGCCAAGTTTTGCACGACTTAGCCCGAACTTCTTCCCGTATCGCTTTCATTAGTGGTGTGTAAGAGGAGGTCTGTGCCAATGCGTGGCGCCGGTTACTCATATTTTCTTTCGCCTGATAGTTGCTGTCGCAAAGTAGGGAACAAGCACAAAGCTACACATATGCACATGATACAACATTCACACGCTCGGCTCCAGTTCTTCAATACAAGAAGAAGGTGCGCGCATCCCAAAAGTTCACGAAATACAGGTATTCACGTAATTAAAATGTCTACACGTAACTTAAAAGTTAGGGAATATGTTATCCTTACCGAAGACAAGTCTTGCCGCAGTTTTCGATTAGGAGGCGCCTTTTACCTGCAACAGTTATGTTTTCATAAAAAATTCTTTGCTAAAACGAAAACAAAATCCTTCAGCCAGATATCCTCGTTGATAGTAATGGGAACAAAACTTTATCAGGTTTATTAACTCTATGTTCTTGATTCCCCTGAGAACTGCGCCAGTTCGTGCGAAGCAATATCTTTAAATTTTTCTCTTGGATAGGAGCCGTAAATGTTTGCTATTAATGGGGGGACCCTTTGTCCAAACAGTCTTTGTAAATGTTTCTTACGAGCGGTATCACGGTTTTTGCATTGCATAAGATGGCACTGTATGTCTTCTTCAGTTTCTTCATACGATCATGTAGCACAGTCAGATTTTCTTACTCTGTGCAGGTGTGGCTTGCTCAGCGTTGTGCCTATAAATGACTGCTTCTACAGATCGGCCAATCATTATGGGAAAATAAATCCTACGCCTGGATCAATGCTACATAATTTGGAGTTCTGTGCTCCCCTTGCGAACCAAGTTTCGTCAGACTATCGACAGCACAGCTTGATACACAATGCATCACTCGTTGCTAGAGGTAGCAGTGATGGATCAGAGAGGGACTGCATGAGTTATGCGATCAGCTGTATTGTTTCCTATCATTTTACAGTGACTTAAACCTAGTGGCAAGTTACCCTGTGGCTTAAATTTCTCGCAATGGCGTATCCCTTCTGTTTTTGTATAACAGCGCATTACCTCTGTTTGCAATGCTGACCCTTTTTAAACAGAGCAATGAGGCTTGCGAGTCACGAAGCAGCAAAGAGGAGTTGGTTGTGTACATATGAAGCGCAAATTGCTTAAAGTTGTGCCGTTGTGGATGGTGTAAAGTGGCAGGACTCTCTTGATACGATGATATAAATAATTTCGGCGTAAAACATTGCTTCCATAATATCCATCGATACACACGTGAATATCGGCTACATAAAGGTGCGGCGAGGTTAATTGATTTATCACCACTATGGGCGCATAGAACGTCCGAGCTTATTCATGAAATGAAGTTACGATTTCTCACGTGCTAGACATATTCTAAACATCTTCATCTTTCCTTCCCTGGTCACGTGCGTTTTGTTAGTTTGGAGCCGACTATCCTAAGGCTGCGTAGTTTTTTTTAAAATCTGGATAATAAACTAGAGAGAGCGAATAAAATTCCACACATGCGCGGATACCTTGTGCACGTTAAGGGAGAACCGATTCAACGTCCAAAGTGATAGGATGTGTTTTTTAGCGCTCCGTGTTTCGCCGGTTCCTCTTCACTGTGAGCACAGCGCGCTTGCTTCGGCGGCGCGTTGTGTGCGTTCACGGCACGCTCTAGCGCGTCTGATTACTGCGGTTCATCGAGGGTAAGATGACCAAAAAGACGAAGCCAAAAGGGAAAACTAAAGCTCCTCCTTACCCATCTCGGCCGGCGGCCACCGCTCAGGCAGCGGCCACCGGGAACACCAGTCCAGCGAGCGCCTCGACTGCTAAACAACTGCTGTAGAAGCAGGCCGTCTTCGCAATCGGCAGCTGGCTTCAACAGCAAGCACAATAGGCCAACTCGACTGCTTCTGACCACGTCGCGCCTGCCTTCTCCACGACGGCCAGCAGCGACAACACGCCAGGCGTACTTGCCCTCGACACAACAGAGGACACCACCGCAGCCTCGCGAAAGTCACTACGCGAACAGAACGAGGAACCTAAAGCGGCGCCCGACACGTCCTGGCTTGCGCGGTACATCGCGGCGACTTCGCGAACCCTCGCAACACCTATCCCGACTGACCGCAGTTCGAAGGCCGCGCGGGAACCTCACCAAAGGCTCCCACCGCGACTGCCACTGCTCCGGCCCCGAGGAACAGGAAGCCGCAAGCTCGGAGCTCGCAGCGGAAGCAACACCACGCCTCCGAGACGCACACAGCAGAGGCCCCTGCAGCATCGGTGCCTCAGAGCTCTCCCGTCACCGCACCGCACCCGTGCCCTTCCCATGCCGAGGGAGACATCACCGCCGTCTCTAAGGTGGGACAGCGGAGGGCAAGGGCCCTGGAGGCCGCGGCTGTCGTGACGGATCCAGAAGTATTGGGCACAGCCCTCTACTGTGTATCTGCTCCCGGCGGCTTTTTTCGGAGGTCTCCACGCCTGGCGTTTGCTGGGTAGCCCGGTGTCATGGCGGTGCGTGTCAACCACCGGCGCAACATCGTGGCGGTGTCGCCCGAGTGCTTGCGCGAGCTCCTTACCATCGCGGAAGTCAACGGGATCCCCATAACCGTCCGAGAGCCTGTGGACCGTCACGTCAGCACCGGCTTCGGGTACGGCGTGGACGATGACTTTAACAACACGGAGGTGCTCCGAGGCATCGTATCAGCCGCTCCTGTTACTGCGGGAGGGAGGCACTGTGAAGCTACACTGCGCAAGCACCTCCCCCTCCGACCGCATCACCATCTTCGGGCTGCAGCTACGTGGGCGGCCTGCGAGACCGCGTCCACGACAGTGCCGGCAGTGAAGTCGCTTCGGCCACGTTACCGAGGCATGCCAGCGTGCTGGCGACTGCGTCCACTGTGGCCGCTGACACCCGGAGGCCGACCTCTGCAAACCCCACTGTGTGAACTGCGGTGAGGCTCACTTCGCAACCAATCCCACCTGCTTAAGGTGGCAGGAGGTACGGAGGCTGGCCACGCTCATAGCTACAACATGGACGCTGCTTTCGAGGCGTGCAGTCAGTGCGGCGGTCCGCGAGTAACGCCGCGAGGTGCGATCGTGTGCTGCCGTCCTGAAGGCAAGCCCACCTCCCAGCAGCCAAGCACCTGGCCAGCCGCGAACTCCCCCAGCGCCACGCCAGCTAAACCAGCCAGCAGCCCCCTTCCACCGAGGTGGAGTTGCCCGCTGATCACCCTGTCACGCCTGCAGGGGACGAGAGAGGCTCGTACATCTGCATCCTCGTGCACCGCCCTGCAGTACGTGCCCAACCACCTGCCCCAAGACCACCCTGCGCGGGATCTTTTCGCAATTACAGCCAACCCGCTACCTGGTGTACACTTCGGCGCGAGTAATCGCACCACAGCAAGGGCACACCTGCCCTCCTACATCGAAAAAATTTCCACAGGTATCTCATCACAAGTTTGGGATACTGTAGGCGACTTGCCGCGACAGACTGCTTTCTTCTGCTCCTTTCCTTCTCCACACCTGTTCGTCATTTATCCTGTTAATCCCCTTCCCCCATCCCCTACAAGGCACTGCGCATTGCTCCCTAAATGACTGCAGAAATTAGGTGCATTTTTCATTTTCTTCAAGAACCACTACCACCACCACCACACTACGTTGAGCGAGCGACCGCAAGTAACCTGCACCCACGCGCTGAATGGCCACCAAAGAGGACACAAAATCCGAAGTATCGGGCGTACTCGCCCGTACATGGGCATCGCCCATTAGAAGTGCACTCTGCCGCTAGATGCCAGAAATGTACCAGAGCAATGGGGCAGGATTATCACAGTGCAAATCAGACTATAGCCAGAGCCCGTTGCGTGTCTCGCACCACGGCGACAACATTTCACACCCTGATAGAGATATTTGCCGAGCGCAGATCCACGGGATAACACCCACGTTATTGTTTTATTTAAGTTGTCATTTGCTCTTTAGTATTTATTACATATCCCATATCGTTCGGACCATGGACGCATCGAGTATTGCGCAGACGTTTTTTTTTTTTCGGTGGTTCGCTCTGTTACAGGGCCGTTATACTGCCGTCCTCTGAGCAACGACCGCGACCAACGACTCGTGGAAACAATACCTCTCGCAACTGTGCCCACATAACACACGTGCAAGCGAACGCGAAATGGCAAGGTTTCTGTACTAACGGAAGCGCACGACGAATATTGATGATGGGGCATAATATGGATAGCACGACATGCTTGTCACGTACGTATAAAACCTGTTCGCACAGACCAGTGCGGTGAATACCCGCATAACACGCTCCACGGTATTCTATACCAGTAATTAGAAGCTACATTAGTTCACGACAGTGAAATTGGTTATTGAAAACGTTATAAGACACTCTGCATGGACTAAACAAGATATACATATCATCTCAATAAATAAATAAATTAATTATTTATTCGAAAATTACTTTTTCGAGAACAGAATAATGAAAATACAAGGATTATTTGGACCGATCGCCTAAAGTGGCTAGTGGCCGTTCTAATACAATATGCAACACGGAATGCACACGGCAGCTTTGAGCGAAAAAACAAAAAAAAACAATCGCATAAATACAGGCAATACATGTATGCATTTTCTCTTGTAAACGTTCGTGCTCATTAGCTTGTAATTAGCTTGCTATTCATAGGCACCTATTTTAAAAAGTACACAAAGAAAATGAACTCAAACAAAGTTAAACATTAGGCTTACATGTCTTGACTTGATAGAAAATTTGACTTGCATGCTAGGCCAAAATTACGTGTAGTTTTAATCTTCGTGGGACCGCGTTTCATATTTTTGTTCCATTGAACTTTATTAGTCTTTCTCCATAAACATTATAACATTTGGGCAGATAGAAATTGCTATTTGAATTGTGTGGCAGCTTGGGCTAGTTGGTATGGCATGACGATAGTTATAGCGCGAGAACAAAACGACGACACAGAGGTCCTTCTTGTCTCTTTGTCGTCGTTTTTTTCTCGCGCTATAACTATCGTCATGCTATTTGAAGCATGTGACGTATTGCGTATTCGCAACTACAAAAAACGTCCCGTATGCTGGCAACTTAGGTCGAAAAAAACAACAAAGATGACTGCGCCTAACAGGGTCAACGCGGAACTTTCGCATGGCGCTGTGTTGAAGTTTCTTGATTGTGGCGTCGGATCACATAGCTTCGTCGAAGGCGAAAAGGGGCTGGCCGAGGACCACCTCAAAATCATCGGCATAAAGGATTTCACGGGCGAAACAGCGGAAATAGTTGCGCTGTGCGCGCTAACATCGAGCCTCTTCAGCGAACCACATCAAATTTAGTTTAAGTTGAAGAACCTGCCTGGCGAGGCCGAGGTTGAAGAAGGCTCATGATAGTGGGACTCTCCAAAAGGCGCTAGTTGCGTTGTGTTGCTACACCGCTACAGGCAAGACGTTGCCAATTTTAGTGATAACTACGCTGCGACTCGTGCTGCTGATTGCATGTGTCCCATTTACTTGCGTTGTCCCGTAGAAATCCGAATACACATGTCGTTCACTTGATTGCGGAGCTATATGCCTGGGCCAGTGTATTTTAAAATAAGGCAAATTTTAGTTTAGTTTGTACTAGCGGTGCTCCTTTCTTTCGGTTCGCCGATTCATGTTACTAAGTATATAATGAATAAGGTCGTGTACTTCCGAACACTCGCTTGTTCATGTTCGCAGTAGTGTATATTGAAAGCACGCATGTTACGTGCACGGACATGATGTATATACGCACCAACATACGCCCGCGTGACGTCCGCGCCCGCGCGTTTGTATGCGTGTATATACACACATGCGAAATAAAAAAATGTTCGGGAGGAACAATTACAACCGCCGAATTTGAGAATGGGTAGCACTACGACTGGCGCAGAATACAAGCATATGCGAAAAAAAAATAGTCACGCACGTAACACATCGAATTTCCTAAAGCGCTTGCTTATACACGCACCGAGATGAAAAGGGAGTTTTCGAGGAGTAGTATTGCAACAGAACAATGATAATCATCTAACTTGTTCGCGTTTGCTTCGTTCAAAACCCGACGCTGGCCCCTTTCCTATCGAGAACTCTATGTCACACTGATAACGCGCGCGCCGTTCGTGAGCCGGAACTACCAGAACCGCGGTGATAACGCGATGAAAACATTCGAAGTACATGACGGTTATTGTTGTCTGACAGAAACACTCCCCAAATACTTCATTTTTTTAGAGTGTATAAACGGAACTATACTCTGCACTTAGAGGTGCCCGAATATTGATAAGAATACACGCACGCTAACTGATTGATTGATATGCGGGGTTTAAGGTCTCAAAAGCACCGTATGATGATATGCAGGGGTTCTTTAACGTGCACCGAAATCTAAGCTTACGGGTCCACATCATTTTCACCCCCATCAAAAATGCAGTTGCCGCAGCAGGAATTCGATCCCGTGACCTGTGGGTCAGCAGCCGAGTACCTTAGCCACTAGACCACCGCGGCGGGGCTGTGGCATTAAAAACGTTCGCAGGTATAACGTGGCAGCTGAAAGCACAAGACTGGGTTGATTGGCGGATCATTGGAAAGGCATCTGCCTTGATATGGGCGCAGTCAGGCTAAAGGTGATGATGATGATGATGAATGCGACAATGCAGTCATGTCATACAGTTGACTCGGAAAAAAACAAGTATACTCTACACAAGGCTATGCTGTCCTCTTATAGCGGACCCGGATAGCCTAGTGGTTACACGGGGGCACGCCGCTTCGTGAATAATTTTCTTTCAGCAAGAATTTCTCTATTTCTGTCCTTGCTGATGATATTTTTGGGTCACGACAGACATCTTACGGCGAGCTATACCAGCATCGCTATTGAATAGTGGACGTTCAATAAATAGAGCCAACTAAAACGCCAGAGTTTTGGTTATTTGGCTGCGCATACAAAACATCGTAGTTTCTAATGTCGGTCTGTAGAGCCCACAGCGTTGCGGTACGGAAAAAGCACTTGTTGAATGAACTTAGCTCGTATTAGCACGGCACATATGAAAATAAAAGGGGAAAGACGACACAAGCGTCTTGAAAGGTAGGCGCTAAACTTCAAACCGTAAGAATTTTCATATGCACCACGCTAATACGAGCTAAGTTCATGAATTACCAACTCGCCCGAGCCACCACACTTTTGCACTTGTCTCACTTTTTTTTCGCCTCCGTGGAAAATGCAGCCGCCGCAGCCGGCATTTGATTCGGCGACCTGCCGGTCAGCAGCCGAGTACCTTAGCCACTAGACCACCGCGGCGGAGCGAGCAGTATTATTAGCCAAGCCGTAATCGAAATAAAGCGCCCGCCTTCGTTGGCGACAAAGACTGACTGATAAGTATTCTTTGAAGGCGCAATCGCTTCCGGTCGCTGTAACACGGAGATCGCGGCCTACTGGGTCCCTGATCGAGCAAAACTACGATAAATGGTGTCTGCGGAACGGCTGGCGATCCGCGCGTTCCGTAGAGATTCGAAGTGATCGTCGCGGAAGCGAGACAGCACAGTGAGCTGATTACGGCTGCAGTATAAGCGCGTGCTCACCAACTAACTATACGTGCTGCTGTGACACATAAGTATACTCTTACAGCCTCGCTTCAGTTTTTCTTTTCGCGAAGGCAACTCATGGTGGCTGCGACGGCCCCCTGAGGTGCGAAAACACAGAAAGAACCATGTCGCGGTTCAGTCGCACAATCACAGTGACTTTCTCGCAAGTTTCGAGTCTTTTTTTTTAACTGCAGCAGCCCATTTGGGAAACGCGACCTGATCGTGACTCAAAGTGCTGCGGTAGCAATATGCCGCGTAGAAATTCGGCCTCGCGAGTCCATTTCAACCCCGTACAAACACAACTAGTGAATGTAGGATCTTAAAGTCGGAACCTGTCAATGTTCTCTTCTCACTCAGGTCATGACACTCCAATTTTTAGTCAAATTATTTAATCGGGAACGCATCAAAACCACGTGCTGCATGTCATAAAGGACAATTCATTCACGACATGCGTGCCACCTTTCACTGTCCCTTGGGAGAAAATGTACACACCATCACAACCATAGTTGTGCCTGCAGAGTCGGCACCAGGTATGGTGTTCGCGTTGTGGAACTCGGGCGCGTCAAGCAGTTGGTCAGCCAGCAATGGACGTATGTGTATACGTTGCGCAGCATCGAGCGAACCAGAATGCAAACCGTTCGGTTTTTGCGTGTAAAGAAAGTACTACGTATACCTTTGCGCTATTCTTGTTGGCCATGCTTTCAACAACGTTATCCTTATAATAGCAGCCTTATCTGGAGAATATGAATATTGCGATTTCATTTTCAGTTCCCTGCTGAGTATATATATAGATTCCGTTGAACACATGTAGAGCGCGAAAGGAGCTTTCGCATGATGGTTTCGACAGTGGAGGTGGTTGTTGACAAAATGTTGCGGTACGCGTCGGTCTATATGAAAACGAAATGGATTCTGTCTGCGTTGCCGAAATCGTGTATCCTCCGATAAGTAGGTAGCATGTATTGCGTAAGCTCCGACAAGCTCGACATCGAGAAAGAAGGGGAGAGGGGGGGTGCTGTATTCTGAATGCAGTCCCCACGAACACAATCCCCGAATAACACATCCAATCAAACCTCGCGGAAACGAATAAGCCGCTCCAGTTTCGACGGAAAGACGCGTTAGCCATCGTGCTTTGAAATCAGTCAACGCGACGCGGCCTCAGACAACACGTTTTTCTAACTTTTATGTGAACTTGTGCATTCAAAGATGCCACTGAAAAAACGCCCCGCCGCGGTGGTGTAGTGGCTATATAAGGTACTCGTCTGCTGACCCGCAATTCGCGGGATCGAATCCTGGCTGTGGCGGCTGCATTTCCGATGCAGGTGGAAATGTTGTGGGCCCGTGTGCTCAGATTTGGGTGCACGTTAAAGAACCCCAGGTGGTCGAAATTTCCGGAGCCCTCCACTAATGCATCTCTCATAATTATATGGTGGTTTTTGTGATGTTAAACTTCACATATCAATCAAGATGCCACTGAAAATTGGTACTGGGTAGTTGCGCAGTCACTACAGCCGCAAAAATGGCTCGATGATTACGTGATGTGACCACGAATA